>NW_012098655.1:537310-583011 GCF_000951045.1 Mandrillus leucophaeus | reverse complement strand
CTGCACAGTCATTTGATATTCCAGACCAGGTACTCATCTCTCCTAGATCCCAGTAGTACACTGGAGCTCTTTTTTCAACTGGTGTCTAATTTTCTGATGCAAAAGGCATGATCTTGCTCCAAAATTTTATGGGTTCATATTGTGGTCCTTTCACTGTGGCTTGACATAGCTACACAGCATGTCTTTTCCCACCATAGATACCTATAATATCATGGGGACTACTGGGTCATATGGTTCAAGTTGCAGGGCTGTTTATACTGCAACTGAGAATTTTTTTTTTTTTTTTTTTTTTAATCCTTATGTCCAGGACATACAGCAGACCAGTTAAATTAGATTCTCCAGGGTCAGGGCTGGGCACCTAAATTTTTTTTTTTTTTTTTAATCTCCTCAGGTGAGTCCAGTACACAGCCAAGGTTGAAGATCACTGACCTAGACTAAAATGAGAGGATTCAGAAGGCTGACCTTAGAATATGAGAGAGTAGGAAACCTCAGGATGTTTCAGCCTAAACAGGAAGGGAAGAAAATATTGTTGAAACTAAAAATGATCAGGGAAAATACCATCTATTAAGAACAGGGGGCCGGGCACGGTGGCTCAAGCCTGTAATCCCAGCACTTTGGGAGGCCGAGACGGGCGGATCACGAGGTCAGGAGATCGAAACCAAGTCTCTACTAAAAAATACAAAAAACTAGCCGGGCGAGGTGGCGGGCGCCTGTAGTCCAAGCTACTCGGGAGGCTGAGGCAGGAGAATGGCGTAAACCCAGGAGGCGGAGCTTGCAGTGAGCTGAGATCCGGCCACTGCACCCCAGCCTGGGCGACAGAGCGAGACTCCATCTCAAAAAAAAAAAAAAAAGGAACAGGGAACCACGTTTTAGCTGTAGGTTAGGAATGGTAATTTTTATCTGGTGTTTTAGTTTCTAAAACATTTATATATTGATCTACTCCTCACCCCAGACCAAACCTAATTCATTCTTACTGATATGCACAACCACTCTGTCCTCATTGTCACCTCACCCTAAACTCCTCCCTTTCTCAGTCTACCTACTCTTTGTGACTCTTTTATACCTTTCCCCCCTGGCATGGATGTCCTGCTCAGACACTCCACTTAGAAGACAGATTCCCTTTTTCACTGTCCTCCCACCACTCATTACTCCTGCTCCAGATCCCAACTGCTGATGTTGCTCTAGAAAAACCACCAAATATGGCTGTTCTTTCCGTGTAAGCTATTCCACCTCAGCAGCACCCTCACTGCTGGTGACCAGCCTTGTAACCCCCTGGAGATGCCAACATTCCCTACAGTAGCTACCTCTTACTTCAAATTCTTCCTGCCTCCCTCATGCTCGCAGCCACTCTGTGCCCACCTCATCTTCGTAGGGACCTTGTTTTATTTTGGGGACACACATTGCAACTTCCCACTTTTGACGAAAGGTCTCCATGCTTTTGCTGTTTTCTTTACTCTTGTCAAGGTTGGGTACTTCAAGCTCAAAGCCCTTCTACCTTGATCCAAAAATTACCATTCTATAACATTCTCACATCTTTACTCTGCCCTACCTCTCACTTTCAATCCTGTTTAAAAGGCATAAATGCCCAAACTTCAACCTCTTGAAGCTAGTCCTCTCCCCACTTCCCATCTTTAAATGGGCATATATCCAATAAAGGCTCTATCCATCTCCATCTCTTACTCCACATATATATAACAATGCTGTGACTTCAAAACCAAGTCAGTATGGGAAATTTTCTAAAGTTCTGTTCTAGAGTTCTTTCCTGACCTCTAGCCCCATACTTCTGATTGCCTAATAAATATGACATGGATGTTCAGTGGAACTTCCGATCTATTATGTCTCATACTGAATTTGTCCTCCCACCCGCTAGCCTTGGCTAAACCTGCTTGTTCCCTGTGTCTTTCTGTTTTTGCAAATGGTATTTTAACATTCTCCTAGCCACCCAGGCCCTACATTTGTGCTAATTTTGACCCCAACTCTTCTTACCTTACCACAAAAAACCAAAGCAAATTACTTAGCACTATACCTTATATTCATTCCTTTCGCACTCCACTAAACTAGTTGGGACCTTATTACTATTTCCTTGGTGGTCACAGTAGTGTGTTTTCCAAGTTACCTAATCCTCTGTGCTACAGCAACCATCAAAGACTGGCTGGGTTACTTTAATCATGCACTAGTCACTGTTCTTGAAACAGACAAGGCCAAATCAGTACCTTCAGTATGGGAAGGAAACAAAAGCCCAGGGCAAAAGTTTCAGGCAGTGGAGGACTAGATGCTTATGCCTGAAAGATCCTTCTGCCTTGGGAAATTATTTTTACTTAAGAATGAGAAGTGATAACTTGGGAGAAACAACTACCTGTACTGGATACAGTTACGTCATCAGATAATGTGGTGGTGGTAGAAATAAGGATGGATTGAACACATGGTTACTCCCCAGAAAGAACTGAGAAATACTATTAGCATTGGCTCCAGATGCTTGCCCCGGGTGTGGTCAAGACTTGAGAAAGAGGTTTCTAGATAAGGTTTCCTGGCTGCATTCAACCAAAGATGTAAATCTACCAAAGAACCAGAATGGTGTAGCAATCGTAGGTATTTAATAAAGTATCATCTCAGTATAGCCAAACTGCTAAGCGCCAAGAAAAAGCCTAATTCCACACAAGAGATGGGAAAGAAAAATCTACAAGCTTAATATGGGCTAAAGTCCAGACTATAGCCTCTTCCCAAAGTTTGGAAGGCTGATATGAAAGGACCTGTGGAAAGGGTGATGATCAGAAATAAAATGAGTAGATAGCCAGCTTAGTGGGTGAAGCAGGGGAAATGGAATGTTATGGAGTGGATTGGCTGTATAATCTTAGGCAATTTACTTTATCTCTCTGGGCCTTCAGTAAAATGAGATACAGTAATGATTATTTTATCTCCAATCTTTTGTAATCAGCAGGTGAACAAGGATCATGTTAGTCAGTCTGGGCAAAACTACCATGTTGTTTAGAAGGAACATGGGAAGAAGGCGGGTGAGAAGAGGCTGGAGAATGGTTCAGGTCTAGTCAGAGTGCTAAAGGAGAAGGCAAGGAAAGGCAAACGGCACAGCTCCTACTTGCATTTCTATAATTATGTATTCAGCAAACATCTGAGTGCCCAGAGAGTGCCAGGCATGATTCTGAAACTCAAAGACAAAATAGTGAGGAAGAGAAAGCCCTTGCTTCTACCAAACTCACAGTATTGAATAAGCAAGCACAATTAAATGTTTCAGTGCTATGGTGCTTGGTTTCATGGTAGAAAGAACACCTTGGGAATGACAGGGACCATGGGGCCACACACTGAAACAAGCATCTACAAAGGGAAGGTAGGAAGACATCCTTTCTCAAGAACAGGAACTTTACGATCTAGGACAGTGGAAAAACGTTAGGGCTCAACCACTGTAACATTAAGAGTGTAGCTTTATACTTTCTTTTAAAGTTTCTAGGGGTATATGGTCCCTGATACTTTGGAGACAGAGTATAGCTATAAGGTGGCTGGTAAATGCTTTCCAAGTCAGGACATAAAACTATCTGGAGGTGTCTTCCCTTCAGGCACAAGATGACCCTTCTTAGATCATAGTCTATCAGAATGTCTGTAGAAGAAGGCCTGAATCTGTAACTGAACTTGTAGTGGAGAGAATTCAGTAACCTTGCTAGGGTTCTAGAAAGCAGGCTTGAATCTCTGGTCCACCTACTCCATCAAGATATCAGTCTGGGAGTGAGAGTGAAAAACAATACAAAATTAGAATGTAAACTTTGAATTCCAAAAGGGTATGGACAATATGATCTAACCAAGTTTTGTAAGCTTGAGGGCATGCAGACCATCTGTGTATGGACACAAAGGGCATTATAGCGAATACAATGACAAAAATGAGGACAAAAATGTGATCACAAGACAGGAAAAGCTTTGGAATCCAGTCCAGAGAAAAAATTTTCAGGTCAGCAGGGAAGGAGCTGGTAGTGGCTGCTGCCACAGCCCTCTGACCCATACGAAAGTTTAGCAGTGCACCAGACAGCTTTTCAAACATGGGGCTGGAAAGCCAACAGCAATAAAACAAGTTCTCCATGGTGCCTTTTAACGACCCCAGTACCGTGCTCCACAGCCTTGATATGATGGAGGGTGCCAAGTCCTAGCACCCTGCAAAGGCATCTTAGGTCCTTCCAGGATGTAAGAGCAATGCCAAGTAAAGGTGAAAGTTGTTCTCCCTCATGGTTCTTGTTGGAGACTCCTCGGCCATAGCTCAGCAAATATACCCTGTGGCATAGCTGGTTGGATCTGCTAAAAAAGAAAAAGAGACAGTGCCCTCTGTTACACAGACACTGTGCCCAGCCAGAAGGGGTACTTGTAGTAGACTGAATCCTCAGAGTGAAGGAGGCCATCTTTCTTTCTAGGCTTTTCTAGCGGCCTGGGCTGTAAACTACAAAACTAAGTCACACAAAAAATGTTGCATCCTCAACTGACTGTTTTAGGTCAATGGACTAGGTATTGTATACCTCCCTGCTGGTGTCTTTAGTTTTTATGACACACTTTTGCCAAACTGTCTCTTGCGTTGCTGCTCTTGCAGGAGTGGATAAGGATCTATTAGAACAGGATCTGAGCCCCCTGTAATTGGGACAAGACTTTCATGACCAGTGGGAAAGAGAAGCACTCAGTCCAGAGGATCATGGGGAAAATGCAGAATCCAGATAATACTAAGGTGGTGGTTTATGGTATACACAGCAACTCCAACAACTTGAAAATCGGCCTTTGGCTACAAGGGAATGTCCCGGCGCTCCATGAGCTCTAGCAGATCCAAAATTTAATTGTGGCCAGGACATAAACCATCTTTTCCTCTGAGCACATAAAGAACTAAAAGAGTCAGAGACATGGTATTTGAAAAAACAAGACAAACTATTCTTCCAGCTTTATCCATGATGAAACATTCTTCAGATACTAGAAAAACTTTAGCTTGGCCTTTAGCTTCAACTGTGTTGAAGGTCAAGCAAAATATGTAAAAACTGAAACCGGGTAGATTCTTGGTGGTGTCAGCAAACTTCTCAGACAATTCAAAGTGGGTGGGTTGTAGGGGTGTCAAGGCAGTGGGCGGCAAAGTGGGCTCTCTCTTAACATCAATCACTTATGTGAACGTGCACAATAGCCAGGCAAATACAACTTAATTCCAAATAGGCTTTTGTGAAAGTTTCCAGAGCAAGTTTTAATGGATTATGAGTAATAACAAGACAAAACTGGCCAGAAAGAATAAGGACTTGCAATTAAACTCTCAAAGTCACAAGTCGCAGACATTTGAGATCTAAGTGGATAAGGTATCAAATCCAGACTCTAGTTAAAGCAGGAGGGATTCAGCAGCCAAGCAGGGTGCAGCACAAGGAGGTCAGGGAGAAAGAGTAGGTCTGGCAAGGAAAAAGGATGTATAACAGAGACTGGACCTGCTGGGTGTGGATGGCAATGCTTTAGTCTCGTAAGTGTCAATAAAGACAAGTCCCAGGGCACACACTTGAGTCTTTCCTAGCAGGACCATTTATTTAAGGTCTAGAGTTCCTCACTTAATTTTTTTTGTTTTTTTAAGGAAACGAGCACTATAAACCCAAGATCTCATGTCAGCGCCATCAAGACACTAGTTTTGGAAATGGGGTAGAGACTAGGGAGGAAAGAGAAGTGCCATGAGGTAAGAAGGCAGATACTAGAATGAAATAGGCATGTACAACCAGCTTATCTGGGTAGACTGAGTAGAATCAGCAAGAGTCAGGGGAGAGATCCACTCCCCCAAATGGAAAACCAATCTCTCACTAGGTTTTAGGAAGTGACCATGTCATTTCATAAGATGACCACAGGATAAAGACATGATGCCACATACATCATGCAAATGCTTGAGCACCTAATGTGTATTATTCCTGAGTATATTCTCATATCATTTCTCCTTTATTAAAACAAAGCAAAGCAAAACAAAAACAAAAACAAACCGAAGACTAAAAAACAAACGCAAATCCAAAATCTCCAACAGTACATGGTCTTCCACGAATCAAGTAAGGGCAGCTGCAGTGCTTGCTCCTAAATCATTTCAACTGGAAAACCAATTCTCTTACTGCATTCTTTTAATGCAGTGGACATAACTATCTGACAGAACTAAACACATTTGTGCCTATTCATTTTTAGGCTAAATAATGTTAATATCTGAAGAGGTCTTAGGAATAGTCTTATCTGAGGTCTCTGAAGTTCAGAAAGATTAAGTCACTGGCCCAGGTTCTTCAGGCAAACTGCAGCAGAGCAGCCAGAGCACCCTTCCCCATCCCCCAGTTTTCTTACTTCCAGACAATTCAAACAAGCAAACTTCTCAGACAATTCAAAGTGGGTGGGCTGTAGGGGTGTCAAGGCAGTGGGTGGCAAAGTGGGCTCTCTCTTAACATCACTTATGTGAATGTGCACAATAGCCAGGCAAATACAACTTAATTCCAAATAGGCTTTTGTGAAAGTTTCCAGGTTCAGTTTTCCAGTATGAGGGCCTTTCTATTCACTATGTTGTAAGGATGAGATTTTTTGCTTAGCCTTAATAACTAAATTGAGATCTGACTTTGAAAACAGGGAAAGAGGAAAAGAACTATAAAAAGTTATCATTGCTGTAGAAACCACAGACTATATATTGACATCTTGGGCCAATAAACATTAGTGTACTATACTTGGCAAGAGAGGGCATCATTAATAAACTGAACAAGAAGGAAAAAAAGACATACTTTACAGGACCTCCTAGAGAGAAAATGACAAATCAATGATTCAGCTTTGGTTGGGGGTACAAATGGCAAAGATCAGAGAGGATGCCAGTCAGTGAAAAGATAAGCCAAGAAAAACCAGGAAGAAACCACAGAGTTCCACTGACATTTCAACTCATCTGACCTCCACTTTAGAATCAGGACCTAGCTTTAGCAGACAGTAACCAAAGGGAATTAACATTCTACTGTCCTTAGCCACAAGTTCCATTCATCTGTTGTGAATAAAAACTGTAGGATTTCCCATCCATACCCTGTTATGTAATATCTGTGCCACTGCTCCAATGTAAGATGTTCAGACATTTTCCTCTAGCAAATAATTTTAAAGTAAAAGGCAGTTTTGTTTTGTTTCTTTCTTCCTTTTTTTTTTTTTTTTTTGAGACGGAGTCTCACTCTGTCGCCCAGGCGAGATCTAGGTTCACTGCAACCTCTGCTTCCCGGGTTCGAGCGATTCTCCCACCTCTGCCTCCTGAGTAGCTGAGATTATAAGCACATGCCACCACGCCCGGCTACTTTTTGCATTTTTAGTAGAGATGGGGTTTTACCATGTTGTCCAGGCTGGTCTTGAATTCCTGACCTCAAGGGATCTACCCACCTCAGCTTCCCAAAGTGCTGGGATTATAGGCTTGAGCCACCGCACCCAGCCTTTGTTTTTTTCTAAATGAGAAAAAGCTGTTCAGCTCCTCTTAGAACAGATCACTGATGAATATATCATATTCTGGGGTCTCAGTAAACACTTGACAAAGTATTTCTTCCCTCCTCTCACTCTTTCATTGCTATCCACTCCCACATTCATACCAAATTTCTCTAACTCCATGATTTTGAGTCAACAGAACGATGTTTGGGAGGCATGGGGTGGGAGGAAATAGTCTATCTTTTCTCAGCTGGAGACCTAAAAACTCCACTGTCTAAGAGATGGTCTGTAGGGCCTCTTTTTGTTCCTTTCTCTTGAAGGTACTGAATTAAATCCCCATCTAGCCTCTCCTGTAGGCCTGCCTGCCTGCCTGGGAGCTGGGAACTGTATCACTTCACTTTAGGGGTAGAAGATAAAGAAGACGGGTACATATTGTGGGTCCATTCTTAAGTTTCTATATTTCATTTTTGCTTTTAAGCCTCATGATATTTTGTCATTTACACCTGAGGTCATTTACACCTTTTTATTTTCTTACTAGCTGGGAAAGTCATTTATGTTAAATGTTCAGAAGAAACATTAGAAGAAAATTCTAAACTTCCCTACACTTTGCGGAAAAGTGGGAGTTTTCTCGAGTTGACTTTTCCTTTCCCCAAAACCAAAGGTATAAACATATTACATCAGAAATACTTATACTGTAGAAAAACAGATCAATACTTCTATCAAAAAATATTTCTCTATGAGTTCAATTTCATAATCATTAGCTTAACGGCAGAATACAGCCTAAACAGCCACTGAATTACACTCTTTTAACACATAAATAAAACCATTATAAATTATGATGTAAATAACTGAGACTTCCATCTGTCTCCTCCTGTTTGCCATCTTGGGGACATGAACGATTCACTGCCCAGGAACTGCGCAGCACAGTGCCTGTTCAGTCCCTATTCCTCTATATACACAGTCATGCACCCTCATAGTTTTTATTACCCTACCGGTTAGCTGCCTAAATTTTCAGGTCCAGACATACACAAATTACTCAATAGATACAGTATAATATGCCGGGTACTGCTTTTACTTAGCTTACATTCCAGTGACAACCATTGCCAAAGGAGTAACCTATTAACAGATTCAACGATTTCAAAATGTTGCCTGAAGTTTAATTCTATTCTGATAAAGAAGCTGTCTACAGAATAAAATGCAAATATAGTACCTTGATACATAATTCTGGATAATTCTCTCTAGAATAACAAAATCATATTTAGACAGTGTCCTTAGAAAAACATTTAAAATTAATGCAGAAGGAACACAGATATGGAGGTCCCTCATTTTCTATGGGTCAAAACTTCTGGAGAAATGATTTTAGTATTTTAGAAGGTGAGAAATCTTCCAAATAAACTTCTTTATAAGAGATAGACTTTTCCAGACTCATTCATAATAGGTTATTTCAATCACAGTCATATCTTAATCATATCTGGGTGCACTGTTCATGGCAAAAATGGCTTTCAGTGTGGGCAGACTTTTTATACATATGAAGCTCTGGAATTACTACATAGCAATTTAGTGTCTCATCTCCCTAACTACATAAAATTGTAGTACCATAGGGTGGTATGAGGGTTAAGGGAGAGAATGTGCTAATGCTTAGCACAGGGTCCAGCACATAGTGACTGCTCAACAAATGGTAGTAGTTATATTTCTGTTGTATATGGTTTCCCAAACAGATTCTGTTGACTTAAATATCTGAGTTATATGATTTTTGCATGCCCCATACCACCTAACACTTTATATTTAGCAAAGGTTTAATAGACATTTGCTTAATAAGTGAACTAGATTTTTCTTCTCTCGAGCATAGTGAAAAATCTTATTCAGACACCCTTGCTAACCAATGCACAGAACCCAGTAAGATTTCCAATCATAACCCAAAGCCATAGTTTTAATCAAATTTTTCTAGGGGCTGTCACATGCCAAAATCATTCAGACAAAGGAATCAGTATGTAGGAAAGTATCCAGTGACAATGTCTACTGCCAACAATTGATAATGCCTTTCTTCAGAAAGTCAGACAACTGGCTTCTCCCTCTTCTGGTCAGGGCTCTGTTTCTTTCTATATGCCAGTACACACAGGTGTATGGGAAGTTTGGTATTTCACCAAACTGGTTTATGAGAGTTTCTATTTAGGCCGGGGCGGTGGCTCACGCCTGTAATCCCAGCACTTTGGGAGGCCGAGGCAGGTAGATCATGAGGTCAGGAGTTTGAGACCATCCTGGCCAACATAGTGAAACCCCGTCTCTACTAAAAATACAAAAAATTAGCCGGGCGTGGTGCCGGGTGCCTGTAATCTCAGCTACTTGGGAGGCTGAGGCAGGAGAATCGCTTGAACCCGCGAGGTGGAGGTTGCAGTGAGCCAAGATTGTGCCATTGCACTCCAGCCTGGGCGACAGTGCGAGACTCCGTCTAAAAAAAAAAAAAAAAAAAAGAGTTTCTAGTTAGCTATGCACAGGGTGGGCAAACTTTTTCTTTAAGGCCCAAGCAGTAAATATTTTAGACTTTGTGGGACATACAATTCTGTCACAACTACTCAACTTGCCTCGGTAGTGCAAAATAGTCAAAAGTCAACACATAAACCAACAAGGTCATACGGCAATATAACTTTACAGACATAAACTTGAATTTAATTTCCTTTTCATATATCAGAAAATATTCTTCTTTTAATTCCCCCAACCATCAAAAACTGCAAAAAAAAAATTTTATCTTGCAAGGTACAGAATTATAATGTAGGTAATAGTACCCATAGGTTGTAGTTCACCAACTCCTATGCTAGCACTTTAATCATAGGAAAGAGCACAGCAACAATCCCTGATTCTTATCACAATCCTAATCTTTTCAAGTTCTACTATTCCATAAATATTTAATTATTCCAAACATTTCATTCATTTCCAGAAAGAATGTTCTTGAAAATCCAACTAAGTCACAAATTTTAGATTTACAGATCTAATAAAGATATTTTAGCCCATTTCTTGGTGTATATAACCTCTGTCTTTTAACTAGATAACAATAAAACAATTTGTACTTCATACTTTCAATGGCTTAAACAAAGGACATACCACAAATAGTATAACCCTCAATTTTATATCTTCATTTAATGAAACTATGAAATAAAAATTTATTATTTTATAAATACCTCTATTATATATATAGCATTATCACTCCCAGGTTTGCTTCTTTCAATATGTTGAAGGCCAAAGGTCTCAATACTGTGGGCAAGTGGCAAAACCTGGTCCTGTCATGGTAATTTTTTAAAAAATACTTACCATTGTGAATGAATGTTGCAAGGTTCACATAAAATTCTTTGGTGGATTTGCTTTAAGAAGGTAACTAACAACTTAACCACAGTTTGAGGCAAGGAATTATGAATTCCGAATGAATTTGTTGCTATTCAGTAGCAGAGCCAAGTCCTGAAGGGTGCTACTTCTGTGGTATCATGGAAAACCTTCAAAATGTACAAGGTATTTGTTTCAACATGCAGGCTAAGGCTCAGAAATAATCCCTTGCATCTGCCCGATTTCATGGTAGAAAAAAATAAAAAATTTTGATGCTGTGCCTTTTAAATGCCCATTTCGAATCATTAAACTTTACAAAATATTTAACAATATAAATTCATGGTACATTTATACTGTTACCCAGAAGATCAACTAGTAATAAATAAAAATGTTCAAAGTGAATGCATGCTCAGCAATCCTTTTTTTTTTTTTGAGACTCTGTCACCTAGGCTGTAGTGCAGTGGTGCAGTAGTACAGTGGTGTGACGCTGTGATCACGGCTCACTGCAGCCTCGACCTTCTGGGCTCAAGTGAACCTTCCACCTCAGCCTTCCAAGTAGCTGGGACCACAGGCGCCTGGCACCACGCCTGGATAGTTTTTGCTTTTTTTTTTGTAGAGATGGAGTTTCGCTATGTTGCCCCAAGCTGGTATCGAACTCCTGAGCTAAAGCAACCCTCCCACCTAAGCCTCCCAAAGTGCTAGAATTACAGGCGTGAGCCACCATACCCAGCCAGCAATCTTTAGAGATAACAGAAAGATATTAAGAAAGATTGACCTAAATTTACAACTATGCTTTAAAATTTTACAGCATTGAAAATACAGAAAAAATTACATTGGTTCAAAATGTGAACATATATTTTTGGGATATGGTTTTATATGAATGATGACTCTGAAGAAATGACATCCCTGACAACCATGAGCATTAATACTTAGGTGATCAAAGTTAGGTAGATTTTGGCCTCCTTACTTAAGACATCTATTATCTAAGATTTTAACCAATTATTAACACACTTTGGAGGGCATGCTATAAAAATAATTTTTAAAATTAGTATTTTAAATTTTAGAATAAAATTATAAACAAGACATTTTGTTATCAAGAAATACTCTACAGAAAGAGCCTATGTTTCTAAAACATAACTTCTTTTACTGGAATAAAGTTTTAACAACTTATAGCATAAAATCACTTTCTTCATTGCAACCTCTTATTTACACCTCAATGTTGGTCATCTTTTAACATACTTAAAAATATATATTTTTAATTTCCCAATGAATTATTTAGATATCCTAATAAATGCTTCCATTTATTGAGCACCTATTATGTGGCAGACACTGTGCTAAATATTTTAAGTACATTGTATCACATATTTACAATGATCTGCAGTCGTAACGTCCTTTGCTAGGAAAAAGAGGATAGAAGACAAATTCTTGTTCTTTGCTTTCCTTTTTTTTTTTTCTTCTGCCTATACTTCTCAAAAAAAATTTTTTTTTAATGTCACTCTTGGCTTTCTTCACATGTCATATAAAGCCACTGTGATTGGACAATTTTGTTTTCCTTCAAGGAACAAAAACTTAAGAGTTCATGTTTTCAATTCTCGAGAATGTAAAATGAAAACCATTTAGAAAGTATTTAAAATAACCAAAAATTAAGCTATTAAATTCTAAATTGACTCAAGGATAGCTCCATGGATAAACACGTCCATTTTAATTGGTTCTAAATACTTCTGAGCCCTCAGCAAATTCTTACTGGTCACTCATTCCTTACTCTCCTCTGACTTATTGAGGTTTTGTTATAAATGCTAAGTTTTAAGGCTATGCCTTCTTGATCTTTATCTCCCCTCCCTGCCTGCCTCCTTCCCTCCACCCAGTGGACAATATTATATAATGCAGGTAGTTCAATCAGTCTATGCAGAATTGAATAACTGATCTTAAAAATCAGATACTAACTGGAAAAATATTTTATATCAATATATATAAAACCTTACAAACAGGTTGATTCCTGAAAGGTTAATTTCTATAAACCAAACCATACTTTCATCCTTAGAAAACTTGGTCCAGATTCACATGTGTGAATGATACAAACTTTTAAAAAGTCACACATTTAGAAAGATAAAATAATGGTCAAAATTATTTTGAAATGAAGCAAGTACAATACCATAAAGCATGTTTTCTTTGACCTATAGCCAAGCAAGTGGAAGACAAGCCCTCAAGACTGCCTGCCTCTTGAAAAAATGGGAATTTCCTGCATTTTTCTCTATGCTAAGTATAATAGTGAAACCCCGACTATATGACCAGATGTATATTTTCTCTATTTCAAATTTCCTGCCTTTACACACAGACAGAAATGCTAGTGAGGTTAGGAAAGTTCCTAATGCAGACAGGTGCATATAAGACAATGGGTGCTTAATAATGCAATATTGCTCATTCATCCACTTGTCTGTGTGTTCATTTTTTTCATTCATTCATTCATCAATTATTTATTGTCAACTATGCACAGACAGTGTTGTAGATGCTAGGAATACATTAATGAACAAAACACAAATAAATCCCTGCCCTCATGGAGCTTACATTCTAGTTCCTCAAAAGAAATCTCCAGCTAAAATAGAAGTATTCAAATTTAAGCAGAAAACTTTCTCCAAGGCTCCATTAGTCAGGTGCCCCAGGGGAATGAAGGTTACAACACGTGCTTAACATTTGAAATGTGTTTACTTTTATCAAAAATAAAACCAACATCCTGGTTAGTATACCAATTTCCTTGAATTTTAATTCACACTTTACTTCTAATTTCCCTTAATTTTCACTAACATTTCTAACAAGTTCTACTAGTTACTTGACGAGTAAGAGAGAGATAATCCTTTTTCAACTTCCAACCTAATTGGTGATCGATAGGTCCTAATCAAGTGATGGTCTTCATGACAGCAATTAATTGTCATAGAAGAATCTATCTCAAAATTACAGGATTGTTTGCCACTGCTGCCTCTTGTGACTTAACCATTGACTGGGGATGCCAGAACTTGAAATAGTTTGTTGATCTATTTTGCTTCGTATCTTAACTTCTTCCATTTTTAATGTTCCATTAACTGGACTTCTGCTTCCTAATCAGCATTAATATATGGTAAAGATTATCATTAGAAACTAGATTTTCCCTTTGGCAGAGGTAAGAGCTAATTTTTACTTGGCACTGCTGTCACTGCAGTTACTGCTAATGTGTTCTGGACCCTTCTTCCACTGAGCTCTCAATTCCTGACTATGCTCTTACTCTCTCTAACCAAAATCCATTCAGAGTCAGGATCAACTATTACAGGTAACTTGAATTCTTCTAAGCTTAACATGGCCAGGTCACAACTGTTGCCAGGCTCAGTGATCCTCCATCTTTTCTGGGGCTTCTTCTCCCTCTTCATGTCACAGTAAATGCCAGTATTTTTCACTCTCCCCTGCACAACTCTTTCTACCAGCACCACCCTCCTTCACTCTAGCTGACAGGACACCACAATAAATTAAGAAATTTTCAAGTATGCCATAGAGTAATAAAGGATGCAACACTCAGAATTAGAATAACAATTTTGCTCTACACAGGATAAAGGTCCAAACAAATTAAAGAAAATGTCACTCTGTGTATGATTTCTGCATTTTCATTTCTATATTTATTCAACAAATATTTATTGAGTGCTTATTAAGTTCCAGGGAATGTTATACAGTTGGTTTATTTCAGTGGGAATACACCAACACTGCTTCAAAGCAGGGGCGCTAAATCTCTGATCTACAGGTCACATTCCATTGTCAGCTTAATCTTCTCTGGCCCAAAGAGAAGGTATCAAGAAATGAAAACACAGCAGACCTTCAGACATCTTTAGAAGCAGTAAAAGAGACACAATTATATGCAGAGAGGCCAGTGTCCTTCTCCTTTACTACTGTGTATACCTCTCATTGTCTCTACTTTGCTTTTATTTTCTCTTCTTCATTCTGCCTTTCCTTAACTGGCCATAATAGGGCACTAGGATACATATTATTTACTGAACGTATTGAATTATGTTCCCAATTTTAATTTAAATGGCAGACCAACTGAACATTTCATGTTTTTCTCCTGAAACAAACAAACTTTTTGTGGGTTTTTGACAGGGAGAAGTAGGAATTGGAGAAGTAGATCTACAGTCCTTTAAATTTCTTTCAGAGATTCTCCACTCATTAACTCAGTTTCTCTACTTACTGACTCAGTCAACTGAAATTCCATCTTGGCAAGCATAAATATTTCATTTAAAAAAATCAAACAATAAACATTGTACTTTAAGGATCTACACAAAAAATACAGTTAAGTTCATAAGACATAAGTATAAATAAGAAATAAATATTTCATGGAGAAAGTAAACAAAAATCTACCCAAATAATTATTTCAACAACAAAAAAGGAAATAGAAATGCACTCAAAAGAAAAGTGTTATCATTTATCATTTTTTATACACTGAAAATAAAATGTTTCCACTCCTATGGCCAGTCTTCAAGTAGATTTTATCACAAAATTACTTTATAGTTTCCATTTTACAATTTCTCTCTTTAGTAGTTACTATGAACTGTAAATTATTCAAACACTTAATTTCCCAGAAATTAAATATCTTCCTTAAAATGTTATATAATCCCCATTACATATCACAGTATCTTTGCTTTACCACACAAAAAACTATAATTAATAATTATAACTTTTTCTTTATTTGTCATCTTTCTACAGAAATGATCAGGAGTTAGCCTTACCAGGAAATTATACACATTATGAATACAAGTTTTAATAGACTACTGATCAGACTGTCATGTTGCAAATATTTCTAGAACATGATATCACAAATTAAGTCATTAATTCCAAAACAACAGTTTATTAACAAAAAAGTACAAAGAAGTACAAATGGACATCCTATTTCCCATTGTGGTCTATCTGTCTATCTACCTTTCAGTCCATGAGATGGCTTTTTAGAGCTTTAAGAATGGGTAAAATACTTCTCCTGTTTCTAACGGGCCCTAATAACCATCCCAAACCAAATAATTGTGTATTTAAGTTATACAGTCCAATTTTTTAAAAATGTTCAAATCTATTGTTATAAAAGCCTCTCTCCTTGCAATACACCACATATCTAAACTGAACATTAACATCAACATCCATAAATCATATATGTATCATATGATTAGTATGTTTGCTTTGAAATAAAAGTTTATAAATGAAAACTTAGATGTACCAAAAATGATTTTCATAGGGATATACTAAAAACACTTCAAGTCAAAATATCTTGTTAACTGAAATAAAGTGAGGTACATGGAAACATTCAATTTATTAGTTGTGCTTTGTGCATTGATTTTAAATCAAAGCTACTCACACATCGAATCTTATTGCTATTACTTCAGTTTCTTCAGGAAGTGGCTCTTTTTCAAGTTATTTCAACAAATGTAAGGTTGTTCCATACTCCTCTTTCTACGGGCCTGAAGAACTCATCTGAATCATGATAAACTCTAATACTTTGTGACTTCTCTCACAGTGCTCCTTAAAATACTAATGCAGATAGGCAGATTTCATAAATCATCATGTTCAGTAAATAATGAACAATCTGCTCTTTCTGCTATGGCTCAAGACAGAACATGTGGTTTTGCTCTCTGATGGTCCTGAAAGCCTTGTGTAGAATTTATTAGGTTATACATGTTTTTGAGCGGTAAGTTCCAGCTTTTGGTTTGTGGAGGCAGCCAAGTCAGAGCTTACTTACCACTATACTCCTCATCAAGAAGTATTCTCATCAAGAACATGAGTTCAGTGTAAGACTAGGCTTCAGTAACATAAGGGTGCTATACAAGTGTATACATTTTCTGGGGAGCTGGAAAATTCAGATGACCACTCACTAAACATAAAATCATCATTCCACAAAGATTTTATTCACATTAAACTTGCACAGTAGCAAAAAAAATCAAAACAGAAAACTAAGCCACATATCAAAGAACAATATACAATAGAGATTTGAATTTCTCAATAGCATTGGAAGGTATTTCCATAAATAACATTTACAATTCTAATGTTAGGACTTTCAAGGTGTCTGAAGCTTCACAGTGCTAGAATTGATTTTTATCAGAACACATGCAAAAATGTGCAACATAATAATTCATATTAATGACACAAAAAAAAGCACGCCAGTTACTTGTCATTCCAGCACGGCCATGCCACTCTACGTTCTAAAAACAAACAAACAACCCCCCAAATCCGGGTCCCATTCATTCTTCAATTATGCCTTTAGTCACTCTGCTTTAATATATTCAAACAGTCACTGTTAGTGCTCTTCACCACGACTTTCAGGTTGACGTCACTCCCTGCCTGCTGGCTGTCAGGACTGGGGGACGCCCCTCTCCCAGACTCACCTTCTTCCGGATGTCTTCATCATTTGCTCCAAGAGAGGCATAGAGCTTGAATGCAGCCTGGCGGAGTTCGTGAGCATGTTTTAAATCATGATCAAGCTATGGGGAAAAAAAGGATATGTTCCAACTCAGTCCATAAATTAAACTTTCAATAACATTAACTGACTTGAAGGAAAAAAAAGTTAACAACTTTTAGATTTTAGTGAATTTCCCAGTCACTAACTACATTTCCCAGTTATTTTTGGATTCTGTTCACATAGGACTGAGACCTTGCAGTGTTCGTATCAATGTGACCTAAAATGCACACGGTATGCTTCTATCTAAAAGTGAACACTACATTTGACACTGATATATGAAAAACCACTGTGAATCTCTGACTCTGCAAAATTCAGTGTTCCTAAATGGTAGCTTTAGTGGCACTAAAGCTTGCTTGCAGCAGCTCTTTGAAATGTTCTCCTTCAAAAGAAGGCACACCTAGACTTCTCTAGCCCCGGACTACAGCTGATAACCTGAATGATATCGCAACAATGTCTTTAGGAGGTTTTCCCTAATTTTCTGAAATATTAAGAGTAGTGCTGGCCTAATTTTGGCATTTAAAAAGCTTTTAGAGGCCGGACACGGTGGCTCATGCCTGTAATCCCAGCACTTTGGGAGGCCGAGTCGGGCGGATCACGAGGTCAGGAGATCAAGACCATCCTGGCTAACACAGTAAAACCCCGTCTCTACTAAAAATACAAAAAAATGAGCCAGGCGTGGTGGCAGATGCCTGTAGTCCCAGATACTAGGGAGGCTGAGGTGGGAGAATGGTGTGAACCCAGGTGGCAGAGGTTGTAGTGAGCCCGAGATCACACCACTGCACTCTAGCCTGGGCAACGGAGCGAGACTCCACTTCAAAAACAAATAAATAAAAATTAAAAAAATAAAAAGCTTTTAGAAAAAGAGAACCCATTGTGAAAACGCTTAAGAAACTGTATACGATGGTAACCATTACTATCTATTACAGTTATCTGAGATTTATGTTGGGTATGGGTTTTTTCAAGAGCATCATCAAAATTATCAGCATGAAGTAAATAATGCTATCTTTAAACATGCATAACTAATTATCAACTCTTCTATAAACTTGATCACCAAACTACTGTAAAAATAAAACAGAAGCATATTTTCAGGATACTTTCGATGACCGACTAT
Source organism: Mandrillus leucophaeus (assembly GCF_000951045.1). NCBI lineage: Eukaryota > Metazoa > Chordata > Mammalia > Primates > Cercopithecidae > Mandrillus > Mandrillus leucophaeus. Next base: position 564,718 of record NW_012098655.1, on the reverse strand, counting down.
GACCAAGTAACTATACAAAGTCTACCAATAATATAAATAATCTCATAACTAAAAGCCTTAATGTAATCATCCAAATGAATACCACTTTCTCCAAAGAAGTTACTTTGGAAAGGTTCACTCATCCGATGATGTAGGTGTTGTTCATAACATTCTGAGATCCTCTTTTGAAACTTCCTAAAGAACTAACTGGTATTATTAGCTAGAAAACACTGACAGTGGTATAGCTTGATCAGTGAGGAGAATTTTAGTTGTCACTGACTGTGCGTGAAGATGGAGAAATTCAGTTGGGTAATATAACATAGGTAACAAAAAATTCCACAAAAAGCAAAAGACTATATATATATTTTTTACATATATATATAATTTGGGGTGGCTCTGAAAGCAATTCTCAATAGCTCCAAAACTTTTATTCAAAGCAGACACTGATGGATTATAGGAACAACTTCCCAATACAGAATACTCACTTTGATAAGTTCTAAAATTATCTAAAAGTCTTAACTACATTCTAGTCATAAATTAGGATATAATACTGACTTGAACTAATATATCATGAAAATCACAAATTTATTAACATGTGAAGATTTCTCTTTATGGGTCTAGTGTCTATACTTTTGGGGTCAGAAACCTTTGGATAATCTATCATCAAAAATAAAGATGACAAAACAAACTATTACTTAAGTTTGGTATTAGGAAGTCATTTTTAAGGATTATTGTTGTTACAGTTTTACTGATGGAAATGAAATGGAAAAACTAATAGAAGGGATGATCTACGTACTAGTTAAATGATTTGCATACGCATAGGCTACATGTTCTCAAAATTATGTTTCCTTACTTTCATGGCCATCAAGACATTTTATTTGCCTTCCTGGGTGGTCAACTCAGGGTGTTCATGAGGCAGTAGTTAAGGGTTGCTCATGTATCTTTATATTGGTGAGATACAGTGTCAGTGTGAAAAAACGACCAGAAGGAAAACAGACAAGGCAACCAGTTAAATGTATGTAACCAATCACTTCTACTGGAAAAACACCACTAGTGAAAGAAGAGCAGACACATAAGTTTAATACCCAGAGGGTAGAGTACATTACTAACGCAAATACCAATGAAGGTTATTTTAGGCTCTTCTTAAGAGAGTAAAGATATACCCTTAATAGTCTGCTTTACTTTCAATGTTAAATGCCAAATGAACAACTGCCTACCAGATGGGGTTTTCTGAAATTCAAAAGCATGAGGGAGAGGTCAAAAGAATAGCTACCATTGGAACCACTGGCATGAAAAATACAGTTACATTCATGAAACAGTACTGGTTACTAATTAAGAGGCAATATTCTCTCTACCATGGCCTCCTTGAATAAACTTTCTCTTACAGAATGTTCATGGCCTATGCTTAAAGAAATGGATAAGGTAAATAGGCCAAGACGCAACAAGTCAAAATAAATATCTATGTATTCTAAGGAACTTAGATTTTTCAGAAAAAGCACAATTTGGCCTTTTTGGTCCCAAATTCGAGACTAAATGATGCTTTAGCTATCACTAGCAGGTACAAAGCACAGTATGAAACTGGAAAAAAGAGAAGATAAGGAAAGGTAACAAAACAGAAAGACTGTGATGGAAAGTAACATGGGACAACTCAGTCTCCTGTAACAAAAAGATTACTCCTGACCTAAAGAATGAGAATATAAAAACAGAGATGATTCCATGACCAAGAATAAGACTATACAGTTATGTCAATACCCAGCTTGGAGAATCCACTATTTTTGAGGTTTAGTTAGGAGTCAGGATGCAATTTTCTTTACTGCTTATCTGCTCAGTAAAAACTTCCTGACAATAAATATTAAACAACTTGGATTCAAAAACTTACAAAGCAATATTATCTATGTTAACAAAGATAAAAGATCCTTTATTTAAAAGGGCTTTGAGCTGTAGTTATCAATTGGTTCAAAACTGTGAACAATAAGAAAAACTAAAAAATCTCCATTGAGCTGCTAAAAAAGGAAAATAACATACCCTTTTAATATCAGTGATGGCACTCACTGAGCTGGGATACTTGAAATAATCAGCAAGCATGGCAATGAGGTGATCAGTTATGCTAGCGATTCTCTGTAGCTCAACATCTGGTTCAATCAGATAGGCAAGTGTCTCAGCTCCTTCAACTCTCTCCTCTAGTAATCTCTCCTTACTGCACATTCGAACCAAACAAGGTAATGTCTGAAAGGTAGTGAGATTAATTATTTGCTTTTTGGTAAAGGTAAAAGCTTAAGCATATAGTGACTGAATCAACTCAATAGCTTTTATCAGGAGTAATGTTTGTGATCAAATATTTCCTTTACTGACTTCCAGAGCATAAAAGATTTTTTTTAAATGCAAAAACAAGCAAAATTCAGTACAGATTAATCATTTGTACTGGCACAATAAACTCTACTCACACATCAAAGTATATTAAATTCTAATTAGGCTTTTGGGACCAGTAAGACAAGTTCTATTGTACAACTTTGTAAAAGACATTTAAGAATCTCTAACAAATCATGTCTAATGGTTCTGCCCCATCCATCTATTTATTTACCTAAAAGAGACCCAGCAGTTTAATCAGGAATGATTTTGCCTTAGGAAAAGTATGCTATCTCTTCATTAGTGAGTAATATGGTTTATTTTTTGGTTTGGGGAGTCATACCTACAGTTGCCAAAACAAAATACAGCTTTAAAACTGCAGTGATCTTACCATTACTCAGATTCCACCAGTTCTACTATAATGTGAGTGAAGCGTATCATTCACAGTTGCTAGGTTTTCTCCCAAGAACTTGCTGGAATTAGTAGTGGTATCCACGAGTCCAATTTTACTTCTGAGGTCCCTCAAAAATCTTGGCAATGGTTTTGGTAACTTATCTACATTAGGTTCTCAATAAAAATATTCCAGACATTTACTATTTCTTTTTCTTTTTCTTTTTTTTTTTTTTTTTGAGACGGAGTCTCGCTCTGTCACCCAGGCTGGAGTGCAATGGCGCGATCTCGGCTCACTGCAACCTCTGCCTCCTGGATTCAAGCAATTCTCCTTCCTCAGCCTTCTGAGTAGCTGGGATTACAGGCGCTCACCACCACGCCCGGCTAATTTTTGTATTTTTAGTAGAGACGGGGATTCACCAGGTTGACCAGGCTGGTCTCAAATGACATTTACTATTTCTAAGCCTGATGGATCCACTTGAAAGGACAATGTGGAAGTAGAAATTGAAATGTTATTATTATAGAAAGTCTTCCTCAAATATTGCAGGCAACTGTGCTTTGCTCTTTTATATATAAGTTTCTATTAAATCTTTTACCACAGAGCTTGGCACTTTATCGTTCACTACTAATTTCCTATTAGGCTAGAAGAAGCTTTACAATTCAACCCTAGGTTTCCAAGGCGAAGGCCCTATTCTTTTTTCCCTAACACTACTAGTTACTAATATTTATTGATACCATAAATTCACGAATTATTTAATTTAATGCTCATGACTACTACATGAAGAATATACTACTAACATTTTATGAATGCAGAAAAAGAGGAAGGTTAGAGAAGTAAATAAATCAAGATAATTGCTATGGAAGGCCGTGGCACTCTATGCAGAGTTGTTTACTTAGGGAGTGTTCAGATCTCATTAAATTAATTGTCTTCCTCAAAGACTAAAGCAAATATTAGTTTTCTTTGTGCTCTTTTATCCTTGGGATCACCTTTTGAACAATCATAATGTGAGATCTCATATTTATCAAATGACACATGATCAATTTATTTATACTTAATTTTTTATAGCTAATAAGACATTTTAATGTATTTAATATATTGTTATCCTCACAGTAACCCTGTGGCATAGATGAGCAGGAATTAATGCTTCAATTTTCATAATCTGGAGTCCGAGGCATCAAAAGAATAAAGGATGTCCAGTCAGAGGTGGAAGTGCTAAAACCAGAATCCCAGGTTTTAGGACTTTTAGGGCTGGTCTTTTCTCTAGGTTTTTCTAAATTCAAGTTGTATATGACATATCACAATGACAATGCTTGTTTTCATGTGTTATCTACTTATTGTCTTTCATTATGCCTTTTGATTATCAGCTACAGGAATGATACAGTCTTTTTCTGCAAAAATAGCAAACTGCCTCTAAAACTGTAATACAAATTTAATGACAATCAAGAACAAAATATATTTTCTATTCCACCTGAATTGTACACTTTTACAATTTCCACATCCTCCTAATTACCATAAAATGAAAAGGCTGTGACAATGAAAGAATTATTTCACGCTGACTTTCAAAACACATCTAAAATCAATTTTTAAAAACTATATGACATCCAATGAAAAGAAAGCATGGTCTTTTAATATTATTCTATGCCATGCACACGTACTACAATGATAAATGTGTAAAATGAAATATGAATATCAATACTGATATTTAACACATAACTGGATAATTTTCACATTTTAAAGATAATTAATTAGCTTACCTTTAATACAATACAGTTATCATCTGTCCGAATTGCTCCAGCTCTACACATGTAAGTTAAACTGGAATAAGACAGCAGAAAATAAGTTTTTGCTTGGAGTTTAAAGCTTTACATGAAAAATTATTTAACTTTAAGATTTTATAAAAAAATCGAAAACCAAATAATATCACTTATCTTGAGAGTGAAGATTTTGACAATTCGCTTTTCAGAGGTTCAGTCAATTTAACAGTCAAAGAAAACTAACTGACAAATACAGATGGGAAGCCAGCTATTAAAAAAACAAAACAAAAACCTACCAAATAGTTTTAAAAATAAATAACCTAATGATGGACACATTTTGAGGCTAGGTGCTGGGCACATGTTGTATTCTTTATACTTCAGAATTTTCCATAATAAAAAGGGAAAAATGTTCAAAATGAAACATAAGATTAACACGTTATCTAAGTTTAAATGAAGTGAAGTTGGAATATTCTAACTCTGGATGCAGCAGAAGTATCACAGAAGAGGCATTTAACTTGTAACACAGCTATCCATCAGAAATGAACTATTCAGAGGTTAACAGCAGTGGCTTTGGGAACAAGTCAATAATTTGGTTTTAATGAACAACAATTGTAAGCTGCCTTTGAATAAGAATATAATTAATTTGTATTCCCTAGGCAGGCGCTGAACATTAAGCGCTTCAGAAATTTAAATTAATGAATTTCCTTTTTGATTACATTCCTTTAGCAAGATGGGGGAAAAAATTAAAACATCCCATGTTGGCTTCTACCACAAGTTACAAACAAATAGGTAAAATTATTTTACTTATATTGTAGAGGGCTGAAATATTTGTAGTTGTTATTATCTTGAGGCTTGTCACCACATTGTTTTTCTGAAACCATTTACTTGAGAACATTACCTTACTGACAGAGGCAAATGCTCAGTTTTAAAGACAAAAAGCAAGCAAAAAATACAAACAAAAACCAAACAATTCATGAGTAATTAATTGAAAATGCCAAATTCTCACCAAAATATTAGAACCACAGCTTAAATACTAAGATTAAACTGAGCATAGAACCCTACACAAGTGCTCAACACATCCATGTCATGTACTGATAATTACCGAACATGCACTGAATGCTTACATAAGCCAGAAATTGTGCTAATAAAAACTCTGCAGCCGGGCACGGTAGCTCATGCCCGTAATCTCAGCACTCTGGGATAACGAGGTCAGGAGTTTGAGACCAGCCTGACCAACATAGTGAAACCCTGTCCCTACTAAAACTACAAAAATTAGCCAGGCGTGGTGGCATATGCCTGTAATCCTAGTTACTGAAGAGGATGAGGCAGGAGAATTGCTTGAACCCGGGAGGTGGAGGTTGCAGTGAGCCGAGATCATGCCCCTGCATTCCAGCCTGGGTGACAGAGTGAGACTCTGTCTCAAAAAAAAAAAAAGAAAAAAAAAAACTTTGCATGAATATCTTACAAACCATCACAACTTTATGAAGATTTGTGTGTGTGTGTGTGTGTGTGTGTTTTCCTCGAAAGATGAGGAAGCCACGTTCTCTGAAATCATCCCGTGGTTATCAACTTCAACTAATTCTCATTCCATATTTCTATATCTTATAGTTCCCTGGCTAATACTTAGCATAGTATAGGTTGGTTAAATTTAATCTAATTCAGTATTATTTCAACTGAAGTACAAGGACAGTAGTTTGAGGATGTAATAAAGTAATTTTCTGAAGACAGTCTCAAATGTTATATGAGTGTTCCTGTTCTGCATACTACTAGTAACAAGCTGAGTATAAAAAACTCACATCCATTTAAGAAAATGTGGGATGGAACTCTGACTTTCAAATTTCAAAATCCCAAAATAAAATGGGGATTGGAAGCAAGCAAATTTGGCTGTCCAAAAATACTCTAAGATATTGATAAAGCACTGTCTTTCTTCCCACATTGTCCTTTTACCATTTTGCTGATGTGAGCTGCATCTCAATAGGCTTATCCCTCTGTAACATCTTCACAAAAATCTGTGGTAACAATTCTCCATCAACCAAAACTAGAAATAAAACAAACAACAATGATTAAGGAAATTCTTTAAATCTACAAAGTTCATCAATTAAATCATGTAGGTGCCACTGAAAGCTCCAGCCTACCATTTACCAGGGTCATCGATACCTGGGGGTTTTCAAAAGCTAAAACTGAGAAACATTTCAGTGCTTGCATTCGAACCTGTAAAAATAAATGAACAAACAAAAAATGCATTTATTTTAATTTTGCAAATGCAAATGCTAATGTCTCAGAATCTAAATTCTTCTAAAAAATTATGTAAATCTGCTTAAAATACTAACAGGCCTTAAAGACATAACAATAACACCTGTATAGCTGAAGAGCACAGTAAGTTAAAATTAACTATAAAAGTTAAAACTAATTTTGAAGTAATAGAAAAAAATGAGGAAGTAGCAATTTAAATTTAACTAGACAAATCTCTAATCAAAGTTAAAAAAAACTACAAAATACAGTTGGTAAGACAAAGAGAACTTAATAACAATTAATTACCAAGTGCCTTTCAAGGCAAAAAAAAAAAAAAAAAAAGAGTACTCTTATGCATGGAATGGAGCGAGGGAACAGAAGGAGAGGAAACAATGTTACAATAAATTTTAAGAAGCACTAATTTTTAAAATACTCATGAATTGTGCTAGTATTCCTCAGAACTAGGTGATACTTGGTTTGGGATAATACCAAGGACCCAATCTCTTAACCATATATAATGTGCTTTACAATTTCCAGAAGCTCCTAAGAGATGTGTATTTTTTAAAATTCTTTCCATTCTAATCCAATCTAATCCTCACTTCCAAGCCTGAGTCTACACATGATGCTTTAATGTGGAACCTGAGTTTGACAAGCACTCACAAGATAGATAGCTGGGGTATGAAGCCCTTCACCTGGGCAATGCTCTGCAGCACTAGTACGTGGCCACAGGAGGAACCTAGAATATACTAATGGCACTTTGGTAATACAGCAAACCCTGGCAGAAGAGTAATGTTAACAGACTACTACCCTTTCCACAACCTGTAGGTTTTTCAAATCATTATAGTAAATAAGGAAGTCTAGTGCAGAAAAGATAGGAGAAATGGAGGAAGAGCTGGGGGAATTAATGAAGCTAGAGGAGATGAAGTAAAGGAACAATAAACAGCCACCTGAACAACTGTTTTTTGATGTGCAAGTGCTGACTGGTTTAGCCTCTGCATGGCACAGTAAAGAGGAGGTAGCTCTCAGTATATATTTATTTCCCCTGCCTCTGGCTAGTTTGAAGTCAGTTCCACTCCCCATTCCTATCCTTATGAGCTCTTTACCAAGACTAAACTAGATAGCTGAGGTAGGGAAAACACACACATCAGTAGACCCTACCTGAAATAAATTTAAAGACTAAAAGGGCAGAATGGAGTCACTGCAAGAGGACAGAAGACAAAAATGACTGCTTCCCTGTTCTGCAACAAACTCCTGCAATACCCAACTCTAATGTGACACAATAAGGACTACATGTCAATATTTGCTACAACGTGTAGATGGACAACAATGAATGGCCAAGGTTTTAACTCAACACCTGGTAATATGACACTGCTTCCTTTTATATATAAAAGACAATAAAGAAAATTTAATTAGTAAGTCTGAAAACTCTTTACTTTTTAACTCAAAGTACACAACATAACATATTTTAAATGTTGATGTGTATGCAGGAATATGCTAAGTCTGAGACACTGTGGTTAAATAAAGGTCTCAAATATGAAATTAAATGTCTTTCTTGATATAGAAAGTCACTGCTTCTATACTTCGGGCATCATGGCACTGGTACCTACCCAAAAAGGATTTGAAATCTATTTAATGGGTGCAAATCAATAAGAACTCATGGTACAACTGTATTCTAAAAAACACAGAGATGCAAGGGCAGACTTTTTTTTTATTTTTCAGAGCTGATGCCCTATAACATTTCACTAATACTACTTTTGATCACAATTATCAAAGAAGCAATAAAAATACGTGGGTCTCTTTCTAGACATCACAAACAAGGTATAAAAATCTGGCCACAATTTTTAACATCTTACTTTGTAGGACAGTGAGGTTAGTAGGTGAGCAATATTCTGAACTGCACCATGGTTAAATAAAATTGTTTGATGATCTGGCCCCTGTAAGAAAAGAGAATACAACAATACATTTAGAAGAGCAATGATTCATTCCAATAAAACCACATTTACTTAAATGTAGAAAACCACATTCACTACAGTAAAGAATCCTGTTGCTCTTTGCTTAAATAAACTCAGACCTCAAAAAGCAGGACAAACACTGTGTTTAGTCCTGCAAGGGACTACCATATCTTAACTCATCTCAGTTCTAGAAATGCTGCCTCATTACCTCCTAGAAATAAAGAAGTGGGCCCAGAAGCTATATTGGCACAAGTCCTCTGCAATTATTAAATAGAATACCACCACAGCAATAGAGCCATGATGAATTCTGCATTTCATGTGCACATTATTGCCCTATGCCCACAGGAAACAGTGGCAGAGTCATTCTTACAACTTAGAACTGATGAGTTAGTCAGGGGAACTCTAAAAATGAATTGTAAAAGAAACTGGACCACAGACTAACCTACCTTAACACATCAGGGAGGTCTGAATAATGCTATAGTGGGAAACAACACTCCGTAACTGGGAAGTGAACAACAACATGTTTTGGTTTCCATATTTCTATCTCATTTTTCTTTTTAAAAGCATTGGTTCAGCTGGGTGGGTGGCTCACACCTGTAATCCCAGCACTCTGGGAGGCTGCAGCGGGCAAATCAAGAGGTCAGGAGATCAAGACCATCCTGGTCAATATGGTAAAATCCCATCTCTATTAAAACTACAAAAATTAGCTGGGTGTGGTGGCGGTGCCTGTAGTCCCAGCTACTCCGGAGGCTGAGGCAGGAGAATTGCTTGAACCCAGGAGGCGGAGGCTGCAGTAAGAAAAGATCGTGCCACTGCACTCTAGCCTGGGCAACAGAGCGAGACTCTGTCTCAAAAAAAAAAAATTGGTTCTTAAGAGTCAGAAGGTAAAGAGACAGGAAAATGAAGGTTTTTTTTTTCCTCAATTCTGTTTTCTACTAATCCATGTACTAAAGAGCTTCAAAGTGGCAGAAGCTAAAGTTAATGCAAAGCTTCAAATGTGCCATAATTCTTTTTATATTCATAATTCTTTTTATATCCATATTCATTTTATATCCAACCTTATCCAATCAATTAATGAAAAATCAGTTAAAGCCAACACAGGAATGATATTTCATGCTTATCATTATTCAGAAGAGAAAAATATCACATAGGTAGGCTATCAGTCTGGGCTTACCAGAAGAAACCAGTTACTGGTCCAGCAAGCGCTCTCAAACCAATTTCTCCAACCCATTATTTAAGCAAGTAACAACTGTCCTGAAGATGCTTGTTGTTTCTTGAGCCAAAACACCCATCATTTGAAGTGGGGAAATTAGCATTCATACTTCTGAATAGCACAACTGTCATATTCCACTGTATAGGTAACGATCCCCAAATATTTTATGTATTATTAAAAGAATCCGTAAAAAACTCAGCAACTTCTCTCTGTCCATACATTTTCTAACTTTGAGTTTCTTATTTTTAATCACAATACAGTATTCTACAGTTTGCTCATGCAAACCCCCATTGTATATTTTAGGTAGTTTCTAATGTTTTACTGCTATAAGCAGTGTTCTGTTGAACATTATTTGCAGCTGCATCTCAGTACAGATCCTGAGGTTATGAGGATAAATTCCCAGAGTAAAATGGTGTGATATAGTTATTATTACATATCCATCCAGAATGGTGCAAACCTGTTTTTGTAATAACTGAAAATACTGACAATCTCAGGGCATTGGTTTTAAGTGTGCTCCCTTTCCTCCCACCTCATCTGCAGTTATAAGTATAGGTACTACTTAATGGATACTGGATACCAGTGCCAGGCACTGCTCTAAACACTTTACATGCATTGTCTCGTTTGAAACAAAGGAGTCTTTGGCTTATAAAGACAGTGGTGAAGACTGAAGTAGGGGAGCCAAGGAAAACAGGGGTCGCGTAAGGATTCGACGCATTTTTTCTTACCTAGTTACTAAATCATGAAGATAAGCCAAAATTAGCCTCAGCTTATGTCATCACACTAAGGTTTTTTGAGTTCCTTATCAATTTTGACAACCCAGTTTAGACACTGGCAGAGCTTAGCAAAAGCTAAGTAGGCAGGGTGCTACCTCAGGCTCTTGCACCTCATTGTTTTTCCACCTCTAACTGCAATCTGTTCTCCTACCTTGAGGTGACCTAATAGATATTTTTCAAGACATTTTATACATACACAGCAGATACGTAAATACATTCTTTCCCCCATTTTAAGACAAATGGTAGAATACTATATACACTGCTCTAAACCTTTTCTTCCTTTACAATTTATCTCAGATCATTCATATCAGTACATAAAGACTTTTCTCATTTATTTGTTGGCCTTATTCTATTATAGGAATGTTCTAAACTTTAACTAGTACCCTATAAACACTTAGATTGTTTTCAGTCTTTTACTATTAATAACATCATTTCAGCGTATACCCATGTGCTTGTAACTTTTTTTCTAAGATCTAAATAAATTATGGCATATCCTTTCTAAGTTATATTTACAATGGATGGGGAAAAGATCAAGCGCACTGCAATTCTCTCTCTATATAATTGTTTCCTGGTGCTGATAGATACTTTACTTTATCCCTCAAATTCTTTGCCTCAAAGATGGCAGCAAGTACTTGTTACAAAAGAAGTTCTTCCTCCTCTCTGAGGTTGTACACACTATTGTGTAAAAGCAATTGTAAGGGGCCAGACGCGGTGGTTCACGTCTGTAATCCCAGCACAGATGGCTTGAGGTCAGAAGTTCGAGACCAGCCTGGCCAACATGGTAAAACCCCATCTCTACTTAAAAAAAAAAACAAAAAACGAAAATTAGCCAGGTATTGTGGTGCACACCTGTAATCCCAGCTACTCGGGAGGCTGTGGCAGGAGAATCGTCTGGACCCAGGGGACTAAGTTTGCAGTGAGCCGAGATCACGCCACAGAACTCTAGCCTGGAAGACAGAGTAAGACTCCATCTCAAAAAAAAAAAAAAAAAAGCAATTGCAAGGAGGGAATTAGTGGCTAAACCAAATAGCGAGGAGGCTCTGTCATTTGAGACTTATCAGTCTCTCGTTCATCTTTCTCCAAATCAACCTGCAGCAACCTGGTGGTGAGGGGCAGCATCCACTGGGTGGGAAGCACGTAAGTCCTCATGGCTTCTTCCCCCCTCCCCTCCAGAGATAGGGTCTCACTACATTGCCCAGGCTGGTCTTGAACTTGTGAGCTCAAGGGATCCTCGCACTTAGGCCTCCCAAAGTGCTGAGATTATGGGCACGAGCCACCACGCCTGGCCTAGTTCTCATGGTCTTAAACTCCAAAAAACAGGTCTCAGAAATCTGAGTAAATACTTAACAAATAGCAACCATTCAGAAGTTAGAATTTCAACAAATATTATTTCTGTTGGGTGTTTTTTGCTCAATAAATCAGAGAGAATTTTTCAAAAATACAATTATGATTAGATTACAACACAAATGCTTTAGTGATCTCTTTTTCCCTTCCCCAAAGTATGTAAATTTATTTAATACTGATACCAGTCAAAGCAAATTAGTAATTTTAAGTTTTGTCATTTAATCTTAGTTTAATGTGAGTCCCTACAAATGAATCTTAAAATTCTATTACCTTATTTTTAGCCTATATGCAAAAAAAGAACAACATGAAAATAAAAGGGTTTTATGTTTAATGACAATACATGGACCATTGGATCAGTTGTTCTCAAAGATACATGTTGTCAGTATATTGGTAAAGTTGTTAATATTGTATTTTAGGCTTTTACTATTGTCACTGGATTTATAAATGCTATACTGTTTCTTGAAGTCTAGCTATGTCTCAGAATATTTAAATGTGGTTATTAATTACAGTGGCAAATGCTAATTTATCCAATTAAAAGGTGAGTAAAGGTGACTTTCTCTGATAACATCTTCCCTTCTGTCAGTGGTATGAGGGTGGCTGTTAAATCATTATCCTCAGTTTAAGTTTCTCTCCAGCAAAAAAAATAGTGATTTAATGGTACTCTATAATTTCAGCTAAAACAGCATTGAGAAGTTTCAGATGAGCAATCCCTAAAGTGCTGAAGTTTCTGATGAGTAATCCTGAAAGCTATTTAGGTAACTTTAGGAATGGGATTATTCAAACTTCTCATAGCTTAAAATAATTTAACATGTAGTTATTCCTCTAGGTCCAATTTTCGGTAGCCTTTTGGGATTACTGTGGTTATGACTAGTAGATGCTGGGCTTTGTTGAACACTCAGGAATAGATTTTTCTTTTTTTTTTTTTTTTTTTTTGAGACAGGGTCTTGTTCTGTGACTCAGGCTGAAGTGCAGTGGTGCAATGACTGGTTCACTGCAGGCTCAACCACCTAGGCTCAATCGATGCACCTCAGTCTCTTGGGTAGCTGGGACTACAGGAACACGCCACCATGCCTGGCTAATTCTTTTATATTTTTTGTAGAGACAGGGTTTCACCATGTTGCCCAGACTGGCCTTAAACTCCTGGGCTCAAGAGAGCCACCTGCCTTGGCCTCTCAAAGTGCTGAGATCACATGTGTGAGCCACTGCACCCAGCCGCTGAAAAATTTTTAAAGAGGCATACAGTTCTGGAGCATCTTCCTCAACTTGCCATGCCGGCTATAAGATGTCATTTTGTTGTTGGAAAATGTTAGGCCTTGATGGTTTGGGCTCCTTTTAAACAAGTGAGTTGCAAAAAAACCTGTCATTTTCTTAAAGCCTTTCTTTGCCCACCTCAAAAGATTAAGGCATTGTTCCATATCTCTGCTCCTATGAGTTAGCCCACACTTCGTCAAAGTAATCCAAGAAGAGAAACTTCAAAACTTTTTCACAAATATCTTAAATAGTACCGAATAGATTGTGCTAATCAGCTAGGGTTTGTTTGGAAGAGGGTTTAGATGTCTAAATTACAATGTAGAAACTTTTCCTAGAACCGGGTGATTTAGTTTTCATTTATTCGGAACGCTGTTCTAAAACAGCATAGACCTGTGTCTTCCAGGTGTTCTCTTATCCCTTCTTTCCTATAGTTCCCAAAGCTCCTTACTTGCAACTTGTATTATAAACGATAGGACGTATTATAAATGATATAGTATCATCAGAAGATAATTATTTGGTTAGAACTTAGAAAATGTGTAGAAATTAAGAAAGATCTCAAGTAATCACCCATGGTTATCAAAAATGACACATTCAACATATAATCTATAAAGCAAACTAAATGGCACTTCATAGGCTGAAGGGAAAAGAAAGAGAAACTTTACTCAACAATGAGAAGAATCTCTCTCATTTCTCCTTATATGAGATCACTTAAACCAGTTTCCAGTAATAGGGAACAAGGGTGAGGGGAAACAGTCATGATCACACATTGCTGGTAGCATAAAGTGGTATAATCTCTATTTTTAAAAAGTGGTAAAATTACAAACACATATATTCTTTGACCCCAAAATTTTATTTCTTATAAAATGCCTTATATACAAGGTATTTTTTGCAGTATTGTTTTATAATAGCATAAGACTGGAAACAAACTAAATGCCCAACAATAGAGGACTGGATAAATAAATCTATGCACTAAAATACTACGCACTGTTAAAAAAAAAAAAAAAAAAAAAGAATGGGGGAGAGCCTTAGAGATATGTCAAGTGAACAGTATGTATGTATGATATGCTGTCATTTGTGTTTAAATATACAAACATATATATACACACACACACACAGGTCTACTTATATATGTATAGATTACCTCTGGGAGAGTACACAAGATTTTACATTATAGATAATATTTATTCTGGTTCTTACTTTACAGCAGTGTGAGAAGATCTGACAGATGTACTCCTGGGTATAGCGGGACCTGCTAAGCAGTGCCATGAGGTGTGGTATCACTGTGGCATCCTGGGGAAGGAGAACACAGCAACAAGAAACTCAGGCACCATGAGTACGTTTGATAAAACACAAAATATTTCCACGAGAAGATAGTCAAACCTCTTATCTTAATGACAGTAAATCAAGTCTCCTTAAGGCACAGTGCAAAACAAAAGCAATGTGGCCATGAAAATTGTCTAGGTCAACAACAAAGAAAAAGGCTTCAATATTCATCCTTGATAGCAAAATATGGGAACAGGAAATTCTCAATAACTCTCTCAAAAATTGCCCACATCCTCATGATAAAATCATTTCAATAAGACGTGACAGAAATCAGTTCTGAAACCAAAATGTGAGGTAACTAGTACATTATGCACTAGTAAATAGTTTATAAGGAAGAATTTTTGTATAAAAACGAAATTTGAAAATTTTGATCTCCAAAACGTTAAGCACCAGTAACTACTAACAATCTCGCATAGAGACTGCAGTTAGCTATTTTCAATCTGTACAAGACGAGACAGTTTACATGATTGGCAGCTTCTCAGGTACAGCCCACTCTCTGCCTATTGCTGACACTTAACAACCTATGTAGTAGCACAGAAAAAGAGAAAATAACCCACTCTGCTGCAAGTCTCTCCAAGAATTTCCTTTTATTTAGGATGCAGGCCAGGAGCGGTGGCTCATGCCTGTAATCCCAGCACTTTAGGAGGCCGAGGCGGGCAGATCACCTGAGGTCAGGAGTTTGGGACCAGCCTGACCAATATAGCAAAACCCTGTCTCTACCAAAAATACAAAAATTAGCTGGCCGTCATGGTGCATGCCTGTAATCCCAGCTACTTGAGAGGCTGAGACACAAGAATCACTTGGACCGGAGAGGCGGGGGTTGCAGTGAGATTACGCCACTGCACTCCAGCCTGGGTGACAGAGCAAGACTCTGTCTCAGAAAACAAAAACAAAAACAACCAACGAAAGAATGCAGAAGGAATTAAAAGTTGAAAGGTATTTGGCTGGAACTACAGATAAAAAAGGAGACTCAGCTCAAGCTTCCTAATCAATGACATCACAAGAGCTATGCTTCTCAAGAAGGAATGTGCATGCAAATTCCCAGGAGATGTCCTTAATGTACAGACTCTGATACTGTAGGTTTGGGGTAGGATCCTAAGAGTCAGCTTCCAAATGAGGCTGATGCCACTGGTCCACAGACCATACTTTGAGGATCCTCACCAGAGACAACAGAGGGCAAAGAAAAAAACTTAAAAGAACACCCTTGTTGGGAGGAACAAGATTTGGGATTTTCCTCGGGAAAAAAAAGAATGCCCAAGATACATAAAAGCCAAGTAGGAAAACAGAAGGCTGCTGATTCCCTACAAGTAGAATATCTCCCCCATTTGTTAGTATAACCCTTTGTGTTTACACAAGTAGTTTAAAAACAAAATGGAAAACTTAGAAAACTTCAAAGAAAGTCAGATACTAAGTGCACAGAAAGAAAAGGAAAATGTCAAGTGGGGGAAGGTGAATTGGGGTTTCACTGGCAGAGGACAGTGAAGTAGGTAGCAGCTAAGATAGAAAAGGCAAACAGAGGTAGATTAAAAAGCCTCTATTGGGCTCCTAAAGCTATGTCCACCTCCTTCCTTTTCTCTAATGTTCTCACATTCCTCACTTTCCCTTAGTCACAATAGCCCTCATCTCATTTCTTCACATCTGCCCCCTTTCTGTCAATTGTGTCTATATATCCACAGTTTACAGATTATTAAATAAGGCAAATAACAATTATTACATACAAAATTTGCCCAAAATCACCCATCTGATAAACACGATTTCAAACTAGAAATCCTGCTGTTTTTTTACTGGACTACCTACCCCATCTCCTATTCTACTGCCTGAGTTGTTCAAACAGCTGGCCTCTACACACTCCAACTCATGGAAGTCAGTTAATTACACGGAAACACTATTGCTAGTTATTCCCCAATCCAACTCTTCACAAATTCTCCACTGTCTCTGAGGCATAAAATATTTGAGGCACAAAATTGAGATGGTTCATAATTTAGACACTCTAAATTTAACCTCCCCGGGTCTCAATTTTCTCATGTAAAACAGCTGGCATAGACCAGAATTTTCCAAATTGTGCACCAGGATCCATTAGTAGGTCATGAATCAGTTTAGAGAGTAAGATGGAAGGAGTTTAAATAGTTGGCCAGGACCAACTTCTCCCCTTATTATGGGATTGAGGGTAGGTGAGAAACTTCCAGGGTAAAAGAGACAGGTGACTGGCTTACTCTCTTTGCAAACATTACAATATGAACTACAGGAAAATAAATTGATATTTACTAAGTCCTCTATGGGATCCTTTGAGCAGGATGTTTACAGTAAACCAGCAGTTCTCAAAGAAAGAACTTTGAGAGCAGCAGCATCTAAGTTACTTGGAAATTTGTCAGAAATGCAAATTCTCAGGCCACACCCAAGACTCACTGGATCAGAAACTGGAGGTGGAGTCTAGCAATCCCTGTTTAACAAGCCCACCACATAATTCTAGTGCAACCTCAAACACTCTATAGATTTATGAGGCATGACTCCCTGAAGAATGTCACATAAAACCATGAGGTATAAAATAAAGACATTAGGCCAGGAGCGGCGGCTCATGCCTGTAATCCCAACACTTTGGAGGCTTAGGCGGGCGGAGGTCAGGAGTTCGAGACCAGCCTGGCCAACATGGTGAAACCCCGTCTCTACTAAAAATACAAAAAAAAATTAGCCGGGCATGGTGGTGCACATCTGTAATCCCACCTACCTGGGAGGCTAAGGCAGGAGAATTGCTTAAACCTGGGAGGTGGAGGTTGCAGTGAGTCGAGATCGAGCCACTGCACTCCAACCTGGGCAACAGTGCAAGACTCCATCTCAAAATTAAATTAAATTAAATTAAATTAAAAATATATATATATATATGTTTCATACTGTAGGTGCTCCCTACTGTGTGAGGTGACCCATAAATCTCACCTACTGACCACCTTATGTATCATTAAGGGCCAGAAGAGTATGTGTCTGATGTAGGAAGGACAGACTAGGCAGCCATGTGACATGTCTCCTCTCCATGCTTGCTTTGCCTCTTCCTCTTGATTACTTATAGTCTTGAAACATTTATAAAGCCTGATTCTGGATAAGATCTCTGACTCCTGTGTGTATAATCTGACAATATGATTCGTTGTGTTAGCTCAGATAATCACAACCACCATTTTTTTAAAGAATGAAAAATGATGGCATAGAAACCAGAAGGCATTACATCTGTGGAAATATGTCATGAAACTTGTCTTAGGATTCTTTCACATACACATACATACATGCATACATATACACACACATATACAAATTGACATGTATAGTGAGGCAGGGGAAAATATGCTTCTTGCTGTGAACTGTGAATAAGAGTGTTTAAAAATATTGGCCTAATTATCAGTAAGAAAGCCCCATGTAAAGTGACTGTAATTTACAATAATCTATTGTATATTGAAAAATAGCTAGAAGAGGCCGGGCGCAGTGGCTCACACGCCTGTAATCCCAGTACTTTCAGAGGCTGAGGCAGGAGAATCACTTGAACTCAGGAGGCAGAGGTTGCAGGGCCAAGATTCCTCCACTGCACTCCACCCTGGGTGAGAGAGACTCCGTCTCCAAAAAAAAAAAAAAAAAAGCCAGAAGAAAAGAATTTGGGCCAAGCACAGTGTCTCATGCCTTCCTCTCCACTTCTCTAAGTCTTATCCATTATTCAAAACCCAGATTAAATTTTAGCTTCTCTGCAAAGCCTACCTTGCTGGATTTCAACTGAAAGTCAGCTGAACTCCCTATCATTCATCTAGCGTAAAATAAACTTCTCTTAAGTTCTACATACAGAGAGATAAAAATGGGTCTTTTTAAAAATAGCTTGTAAATTCCTCAAAGTCTGAGACCGTCTTTCACTTTCTTGCAAAGCTGAGAGCATCTGATATTTGGAAATAAGCAAGAACTTTATTCATGTACTTATTTAGAGACAGAGTCTGCCCTGTCGCCCAGGCTGGAGTAGGGTGGTGTGATCTCAGATCACTGCAACGTCTCCTCCTGGGTTCAAGTGATTTGCATGGCTCAGCCTCCCCAGTAGCTGGCATTGCAGGCATGTGCCACCATGCCTGGTTAATTTTTGCAGTTTTAATAGAAATGGGAGTTTCACCATGTTGGCCAGGCTGGTCTCGAACTCTCTGGCCTCAGGTAATATATCCACCTTGAACTCCTAAACTGCTAGGATTACAGGCGTGAGCCACCATACCCAGCTGAGACTTTTATCATTTTTTATTTTTAGTGACAGGATTTCACTCTGTCACCTAGGCTGAGGAGCAGGGGCACCATCATAGTTTACTATAACCTCAAACTCCTAGGCTCACGCAATCCTTCCACTGCAGTTTCTTGAGTAGCTAGGACTATAGGCATGCACCATTGCACCAGGCTAATTTATTTTTATTTTTTTCTTGTAGAGATGGAGTCTTGTTGCCAGGCACGGTGGATCACACCTGTAATCCCAGCACTTTGGGAGGCCGAGGTGGGTGGATCATGAGGTCAGGAGTTCAAGACCAGCCTGCCCAAGATGGTGAAACCCCATCTCTACTAAAAATACAAAAAATTAGCCAGGCATGGTGGCACACACTTGTGATCCCAGCTACTCCGGAGGCTGAGGCAGAGAATTGCTTAAACCTGGAGGGGAGTGGAGGTTGCAGTGAGCCGAGATCGTGCCACTGCACTCTAGCCTGGGCAACAGAGCGAGACTCCAACTCAAAAAAAAAAAAAAAAAGAGAGAGGTGGAGTCTTGTTATGTCATTCTGGTTTGTCTTGAACTCCTGGCCTCAAGCAATCCTCCCACCTCAGCCTCCCAAAGCACTGGGATTACAGGTGTGAGCCACCATGCCCAACTGAGACTTTTTTACATAATACAGTTAGGATGAGTCTGAAGATGCTAAGCAAATTAGGAGTAGGCTGTTAGTGAAATGTAACTAATGTCTCAAATACATCTAAAACTCACTGTATACAGTAGCTCCTCTGGAGTGACAGGACTGGTGAAGATGGTACGCAGGCATCGGAGGCAAGCTTCAATAAACTTCAGGTCTGGGGACAGTAGTCCTA
The DNA here is from genome assembly GCF_000951045.1 of Mandrillus leucophaeus. Taxonomy (NCBI): domain Eukaryota; kingdom Metazoa; phylum Chordata; class Mammalia; order Primates; family Cercopithecidae; genus Mandrillus; species Mandrillus leucophaeus. Next base: position 545,084 of record NW_012098655.1, on the reverse strand, counting down.
TTAACAGAAACTAGATTTAGGACTAATCCTTTCAACCAGTATTTAAAGCACTGCAAACTGATTCTCAGCGTTACTTGAGCAAAAATGGCTTCCCTACGTACCTTGCAATAAGGCAGGGATAATATGACAGTCCAGTAGAGACTTGACATTGTTTTCAGTACCCATAGCAAGACTTCCCAACACCACTGCACATTCAGTTTTCAGCTCTGTGCTTGAGGTTTCTTGCTGAAGCAAGTACAACAATCTAAAAAGAAGGAAATTAATAAACAAAGAGACTAAAAAATGTAAACAAGACTCAATATGACCAAAGAAGGCTATGTGGTCCACATACTAAAAATACGGTTGGTTGAGTTTATATGAATCAAATGGTTATTTGTTTATCTCATCTGCTAATTAAAGAAACATCTGGAAAAATCTAGAAGAGGTTTTGAAAACAAGAACTATCATATTCTCAGGGTTTATAAAAAGTGTAAATCTGAAAGTTGTCTACAAGTGGTCTCTGTAGAAACAGCATCATCGAGTCCACGTCATCTACCACTTCCTGTTGGGTCTCCAAAATATGAAGACTCAATGCCATGTGCTGCCAGATCTTAAATTCAAACTACAAACAATACTGCTCTGAATCCAGAGCAGTGGTGCAGAGTTTGTAGAGATTGAGCCTAGAGGGAATATTCAGAGCCCTTGTGCAGTTCCTCAAGCAAGGGAAATTTCTTCTTTCTCCACTTCTCATTTGGAAAATGAAGACATCCTCTCATTTCCACTCCAGCCCAGCTTGCCAAACAAATACTCCCCAAACCCTAACCTTTCTCCACTTATAACCATCTACCTTATGTTCTAAGATAGGACCCTCATGCTCCATAAAGTACTATTTATATATACCAAACATAAACCCCCTAAGAAAGGCTGCTGACAGCTTTACAGTTACTAAAGTATACATTTGAGGGTGGTGAGTTAAAACATTTAAACCATTAATTCTGTTTCAAAACCAGAAAATAAGGAGGAAAAAGAAACAAAATAATAAATAATTCTGAATGAAAAGCTAACAGCAATAGCACAGAAAACTAGCTCTGAGAAGCAAAAGTAAAGAGGAAGTTACATAACTGTCATTGCCTGCCTAAAGGAAGCTTATTAGGTCACCAAAAGAAGAAATTAAACTTCCTAAACTTCCTACATTAACTTAAAAAACAGCAAATTGTTAAAATGAAACTGGATTAAAAATCAAGCAGGGTTTTTTTCCTTTAACTTCAACAAGGTCTTAAGACTCCTAATAAATTACCAACTCACACAAAAAACTGCCAAGGCTCTAAGGAAATGGAGAAGAAAGTATTAGGCTGCTGTACATTGCGTATGTACCTAACAAACCCTTTTATCGTCAGGTCAAAGGTCTTCCAAGTATTAACACATTCACTTCTTATTACATTCTCTGTTACTTTATAATTTTTTTCCTTAGAGATGGTGTAAATACTTACGCTTATTTTTAAAAATAGGATTTATTTTAAGAATTAAATAGACAATACAGGAAAAAATGGGTTCTATTATTGAAAGTAAGAAATACATTAGAAATTAGTATGGATGGCAAGAAAGGGGTGAGACAGCAAACATACCTTGGAACAGCTCCTAAAACAATGAGATTGGCTTTCTGCTTGTTGTTTCCAATTACAGCATTTTTCATGTCTCTGAATTAAGGGGAAAAAAAAATAAAGTATGTTGAGATAGCACTGAAAAAAATCAAAGATCATTCTACTTCATTATGCAATATCTCAGATTTGACAAAGTAAAAGCACTAACCTTTTTTCACCTAAAGTACTAACGAAGGGATAGAGATAGGTGCAGAGTGAACGTGGGGGCTGTAAAACAGGCAAGTATTGTAGAAAGTGAGAGATATCCTGAGTACCGGCAAAATACTTCCAGTACAGAATTGAGTTCTTTTAAAAAGGGTACCTACCAATTCTCTGGATATAAAGGAATGTAGGCCACTTTCCCACTCAGCTCTGGGAGTAGGGAGTGAGTTAAACAAACAACAACAACAACAACAACAAAATACAGCCCACAGAACATTATCTCCTTGTTTCAAGGATCACACGTTGTTCACTTTTTTCTTTTTTTCTTGATGTCTTTATGTTTTATTTCTTATTTCATTTTATCTGCTTTATTGTCTTACTAACTGTACTCCTTTGTTGTTTTCCAATGCATCTTTTAAGTTATCACAGTCAGTCTTCAAGTGATATTAGCCCATTGCATATGTATTTTAAGAGCCTCACATATGTATTTCCATTTTCCCATTCATTTTTTGGGCTGTTGTTATATAATATTTTTAAATTGCTTAGAAACAACATAATACATTGTTACTATTTTTGCTTAAGCAAAATTATCTCTTAAGGAGATTAAAAAAATAACAAAAAATATTTTACATTTCTCAGATATTCAGGTATTTTTTATTCTAGCTACACAGAGTACTATACTTCACCAGGAGCAAAACTCTATTCCACAATAAGAGAACCTCTACCACTGATCAATTGGCTCACAAATTTGTGGTTGGTTCAAAAGGAAATGTAGAGAAAAAATAAATAGCTCAAAATAAACCCAGTACTACCAATAAAATCTTTAAAAAATACTTCCCCGGCTGGACGTGCTGACTTACACCTGTAATCCCAGCTCTTTGGGCGGTCTAGGCAGGCAGATTGCTTGAACTCAGGAGTTTGAGACCAGACTGAACAACATGGTGAAACTCCATCTCTACAAATAATGCAAAAATTAGCCAGTTGTGGTGGCATGCACTTGTAGTCCCAGCTACTTGGGGGGCTAAGGTGGGAGGATCACTTCAGCCAGGGAGGTGGAGGTTACAGTGAGCAGAGATCAGACTGCACTCCAGTCTGGGCGCCAGAGCGAGACTCCATCTCCAAAAAAAAAAAAAAAAAATATAGAAATCTATACCCTTGCTAGGCAAATTGTGGATAGTTGTATAAAATTTAAAAAAAAAAAAAAAAAAAAAAATCAACAAATAAATGTTAGAGTCAGCATATATTTCTAACACCAATCATATTTACTGGCGTTAAAGAACCTGGTAACAATTAATCCTTGTCTCCAATTGCCTTTTTTGATCATTGCCGAAAAATACTGCCACAACTAGTGATGTGTTAAAAGCAGATTTTCCCTACAAGTTTCTGAATGGCATTTTTACAAGTCGAGCCAAACACTGAGAATGCCTGGTTTTTCTTCCATTAGCTCAGTGCCTGAGGGTACGGCTTTTTTTCAAGGCCTGACCTATCCCTCTGTAAAGTATCCCTCAGATCTTCTATATGGTTTTCAAGAAATAAGTAGCAATTTTTTTGTTGTTGTTTATGGGACTGAACTGAATGAAGTTTACTGAGGTTGTTAGCAAGTTCTGACACATGAATATAAAGCTATATGATATCAAAGGCTCAATTAGCAAAGTTAAAGTTAGTAAGAGATTGTATTTCTAAGCTCCTGCATCCTCATGGAGGCCTGTTTTCTTTAGAGGCTTTAGTTCATAATTATCAGCATATGGACCTTAACCTACCAGCTTGTTGTTTACTTTCATCATTTCCCTTTCTCTTAATGTGTTCTGCCTATACTAATGCAGCACATTCATTTGTCCAGCCCGTCTAGAGTCTGTGTAGGCTAAGTGCCATTCTGAGTGCTTTCTATTCCAGAACTCCCAACCCTAATATTTCCACAGTTTTTCCTCTCCATTCTTCTTAATTAAGCAGAAATGAGGGGTCCCTAACATTACCAAATGAACCCATTCCCAACATCTGAAACCATGCCATGTTTTTATAGACAAGAGCAAACAAAAACCTCTCCAACCCAAATTTTCTAATTCTCTTAATAGTTTTACAAAAAGGACATGAAGGAGGTAACTGATGGCAATAGAGGAAATGTCACCTAAAGAGAACACAATAAAATGGAACAATGTCTAAAGAAAAAGATTCTCGCTCTGGTTTTAGTAAGTAAATATACCTGTGCTAGATAAGAAAAAACGATGTTAATAAATTCTATTCAATTGTTGCTATAAAGGAATGCTAGTAGATCACTTCTATGAAGAATTAAAATCAAAAGGATTAATTAACAGGATTAAGGAATCAATTTCAGATGACAACATTCAGCCATCTAGATGAAACTTCTTTCAGTTCCCAGAGTGCAGTTATTCTTTCTCTGTCATCTCCTTATCCCCTCCCTCATACTTTCCTCTGGCTAGCTTTACTCATCCTTCAGGTCTGAGTGTCACTTCCTCCAGGAAGCATGCCCTGAAACTCCCAGGTCAGGGTTAGGTGTCCCTCCTAGTTGCCTTCTATCATAATACAATCATCACTTTGTTAGGATAAAAGTCTATCTCCTCTTCAGAGGCAAGAAAGCCAATCTTACCTGGAAATATCGGAGAAGTTACTGTCAGCAGATCATTAATTATAGTGATTCTAGATATCCATTATTTTTGTAAAATGCAAATTCACAGCTATCGTCCAAGATGGGAACACAACACTATCCCAGATTTCTATATTACCTTCAAATTTACAAAGCATTCCATATCCACTACTTAATTTCATCTTCATCATAACCTTGAGTAATATTAACTCCATTTTACAGAGGAGAAAGCTACAACTCAGGATTGGGGTTTTTCAGAACCCAATATTAAATGACAGAGCCAGTCTCAACCCATGTCTTTTATGCCAACTGTTTTTTCCATTACCACCAGGACATCAGGCATTGACAACGAACCAATGGAAAAGACAAATGAATTCAGTAAATTCATCATCTTTTTCCTTCTGTGTTTTAATGTTACATTTTTATACAAAACAAAAGTGTTTCTAACTTTTAGTCAGACACCCTTTCCCTGCAGACCAAAAGAATGTCATCTCATGCCCACTAACTTTTAATGTTGGGGAAAATGCTCTACTTACTTCTACTGAAATTCAACAACTAGTTTTTGAGCTCAGCATTGTGCTAGTCTCTATAAAGCATATGAAAGTATCACACAATGGGATGCCTGGTCTGAGGAGTTCACAATATCCTTGGAGTGGCAAAAACAACACTATCAATGTAAGTCAGTACTAAATTATAAACTGAGTGTTTATAAGGTCAAGAAAAGTAGATGCTCAATAAGCTTAAAAGGTTTTGAGCAATGGTTAAGAACTAAGATAAACCTTAGAAAATAGAACTTGGACAAGCAGATGGGAGGGCAAAAGGAGAAATCGTTCATACAAGACCATATTGGAAATGAAAATGGCATGTTCCTGGGACACTACAAGGAGCCTGAATTGAAAAACAAGTTCGCTTTAGAGTGGCATGGAACATAAAGTTAGAAAAGTGATAGGGAGATGAGACAAACTAAAGGGAGATGGATTGAGGAGCAATCATATTTCTGATCACAGAAGGGACATGAAGGAAGCAGTGACTAAGGAAAATAAGCTGAATGTGAAATGGATTGGAAGGCTTATAATACTAGTTAAGAGGGACAATTAAGTGGCTGATGCCCCCCTTGTGATCTCCAGATCTCCTATTCTTATCTTTAAAATAGCATTCACCAGGTAAACTATCATGGATGGTCTCTTTAGTTATTTGACTATTTCATTAGATTTTTGGACCCTCCAGAGCACTGACTACATTATTCACCTTTATATACCCCCATACTAGCACAATGCTTGGTACTAGGCAGGCACTCAATAAATGTTTGTTGAAGGAATTAATCAATCCATCTAGGTATCTGGTTATACAAAACTGATTAGTGGAGCAGCCAAAGGAATCATTAATACAAAGGTCATTTTGAGGAAGCAGTTAACAAGATGATTTAATAGGTACAAAGATGTGTTATGTGACATGTCTTGAGTGACTACTTCATGTCTGGGCACATGGGTGAAGGAAACAACAGAAAGCTTAGAGAAGAAATCTCTTAACAAGACAAGGATTGATTCTGACTTTGTACACACTGAATTATCTTTGAGGTGAGATAAGAATAAGCCTTGGGGATATCCCACTTTTCGGGAGTGGGAGAAAAGTAGTCAATATTAAGATGTTACAAACATGCACTTGTTGAGAAAGATTTTCAGCTAAAATCTGGCTAGAATCTTAAATTTGCATGCTAATAAATGGACTTGATAAGCTCCCACATTTACATGGAGGTTAAACTTTCTACTTTACTTTCTTTGCTCTCAAAGAGATTTTTAGTGTGGCAGAGAAAAAGGGCTTGAATATTAAAATGTACAGTGCCTACCACAGCATATGTCTAAATTAGAACATTATAAGGGTGATGAAAACCAAGACAAAAAGCGCTGTAAGTTGCTATTAAAATTACAGAAAAAGTTAAAAAAAAAAAAAAAAAAAAAAAAGGATCTAGACCTGCTGGAAAAACAATTTCAGTCAATCAAGTATGAATATATTTATTTCTAAACGGTCAAAAATAGCATACATTTTAACTGAAAACCTAGTATCACCTAAAAACAAAATTATCTTTAAAAGTATTAAGACTGGAGACTCAAGCTAAAAATCAATTACAGTCATGCTTCACTTAACGACGAGGACATGTTGTTTGACGACGGGGATATGTTCCGAGAAATGCATCATTAGGCAACTTTGTCCCTGTGTGAACATCATAGGGTGTACTTACACCAACTAGATGGTATAGCCTACTACACACTTATACTATATGGTATAGTTTATTGCTCGTAGACTGCAAACATGTACAGCATGTTACCGTACTGAATAATGCAGGCAACTGTAACACAATGGTAGGTAATGTGTATCTAAGTATATTTAAATACAAAATACAGTATTATATTCTTACCGGGTCACTGACTTTAACTGTCTTTAACTGAAACATCATTGCGTAGTGCATGACTATATTTTCATTTTGAACCAGTATTACTTCTCACGTACCTGAAGGCAGCTCTTTTCTGCTTCATATTTGGAATACTCTGTATTTATTTCTGGTCTAACTAGTATAAAGTAGCCCAAAACCACACTGGATACTGAAAACTATAATCTGAGTATAAAGTTTAATCTACTTATGAAAACTTGCTGTTTATAAAACATTCATTTGTAAAATAAGGGAAAAAAACACATATTTGTGGGTAACTAGAATAAGGGCAACATGGTAAACAACTTACATTATTTGGACTGTGAGAATCACAAACATACACACTGCTCTGTCCCTATAATTGTAATTATCATGACATTTTTTGGAGAATTAACATCCAGACATACAAGTATGGTAACTTTTCTATTATCATACATGGTTAAGGAATGAGGTATATTCATATTCCAACTAAAGTTATATGACAATTAATTCCATTGTCATTACTGAATTGCCAATTTTAGGAATTAGCTAATGATGATCTATTATTCAAATTAAAGTTATTTTTATCATAAGGCTTTGATTCAAGAGGCACTTGGAAAATTTATAGCAAAATTCAGCTCAAATCAACTTAGGCATTTACTGAATATCAACTACATGTATAAACTGAAAAAACAGAATTGACTGTAATTTAGTTCATTCTTATAAACAAATTACTCTGTGATGTAGATTTTTGGAATATATGTAGTTTCAGATATAGTTCTGATCTGTATAAAACCATGAAAAGCAGCACTTTGGAAGGCCGAGGCAGGCAGATCACAAGGTCAGGAGTTCAAGACCAGCCTGGCAGGCCGGGCGCGGTGGCTCAAGCCTGTAATCCCAGCACTTTGGGAGGCCGAGATGGGTGGATCACGAGGTCAGGAGATCGAGACCATCCTGGCTAACAGGGTGAAACCCCGTCTCTAC
>NW_012098655.1:523113-537260 GCF_000951045.1 Mandrillus leucophaeus | reverse complement strand
AGAATCACTTGAACCCTGGAGGAGGAGGTTGCAGTGAGCCAAGATCACACCACTGCACTCCTGCCTGGGTGGCAGAGTGAGATTCCGTCTCAAAAAAAAGAGAGAGAAAGAAAGAATAGAAAAAGAAAAGTATCTCTGAAATACATTTAAGGATGGCTCGGAGTAAATTCATTCTCCCCTTTGAAAACAAATATGTACTCTTTCTCATGCTTGACCACAGCTTTCTTACATTCCCTCCTCCCCCACCCGTACCGCAGATAAGACTCACAGGATACACACACTCCCTAGTTATCTAACCATATGGTCAGGGAAAAAATAATTGATTATAGTGCCAGGTAGGTAGTGTTGGTTGTAATTTTTAGTCAGAGAAGAACTTTGATGCTAGATAGAGTGGATTTTAAGTCCTTATTCATAAATCTACAAGCTTTGTGACCACAGCAAGTTACTTAAGTTAAGCCTGAGTTTCTTTTCGTTTAGAATGGGAAAAATAATACTACTTAATTCACAGAGTTGCAGTGAGAGTCAAACGAGGTAGTGCGTAAAATGTACATAGCATAATCTAGCCAATGAATATTTGTTTAAGAACATGTTTTGAAAAATAAGTAATATCTAGTTCAGCATTCAATCTTCTATTTCCTTAGTGGCTTTTCTTGAATTATTTTTTATTTTCGTCAATTGATAGATTAACTTGTAGGTTTGCCTGAGAGATGATTTTGAGATTTTTCAAAGAATACTTTTAAAACAACAACAACAACAAAAACAAACCTTCTTTGGCTGGATATCTTATCTACCTGACCTCTTTATTTATGAAATGAAGACTTGAGAGTAAATTATTTTTAATTCCCTTTATGGAGTCAAATTATCTTTTTCTATTATTATATGACTTGTTCCTCACCTGGTCCAGACTCATTACCTTGTGTTAACCAATAAAACGGTACAGGAAAGACACACTAGGACAAGCCGAATGCATGTTGCTGGTAGGAGAAATGGAGACACTGAATATAAGAGAAATAGAGCTATAAATGTGTTAGCGTCATGTGGTTAAAGAAAAGAGAACCTAGAAGGCCGGATGCCGTGGCTCACGCCTGTAATCCCAGCACTTTGGGAGGCTGAGGCGGGCGGATCCCGAGGTCAGGAGATTGAGACCATCCTGGCTAACACGGTGAAACCCCGTCTCTACTAAAAATACAAAAAAAATTAGCCGGGCCTGGAGGCGGGCGCCTGTAGTCTCAGCTACTCCGGAGGCTGAGCCAGGAGAATGGCATAAATTCGGGGAGCGGAGCTTGCAGTGAGCCGAGATGGGGCCACTGCACTCCAGCCTGGGCGACAGAGCGAGACTCCGTCTCCAAAAAAAATTAGCCGGGCATGGTAGCGTGCACCTGTAATCCCAGCTACTCAGGAGGCTGAAGCAGAACTACTTGAACCTGGGAGGCAGAGGTTGCAGTGAGCCGAGATTGCGCCATTGCACTCCAGCCTGGATGACAGAGCAAGACTTCATCTCAAAAAAAAAAAATTTAAAAAACACCATGAAAAGTTTACTGTAAATATTTAATCTTCTTTCCATAGCATTTTATGGTTTCTTAATGACAAGTGAATACATAATTTTGAAAATTAAATGCTGGCTCCAAAATTAGGATATTTAATGTATTTAACTCTGTTTTATCAATGTATGATTACAAATCACCTTACATTCTCCAAAAATGAAGAGTAAAATCTACCAAAATATTTTGGTAGATATTAACACTTTAAATATAGTTAATCATTCCAAAGAACATAAAAAATGTGTTAGAACTGTATGGAACAATATGGCAGCATACAGTTAAGTGTTTTATACATTTGAAAAGATATATATGCCGGGCACGGTGGCTCATGCTTATAATCTCAGCACTTTCAGAGGCCGAGGCAGGTGGATCATGAGGTCAGGAGATCGAGACCATCCTGATCAACACGGTGAAACCCCGTCTCTACTAAAAATACAAAAAATTAGCCGAGCATGGTCGCACGTGCATGCAGTCCCACCTACTCAGGAGGCTGAGGCAGGAGAATCACTTGAACACAGGAGGCAGAGGTTGCATTGAGCCAAGACCACGCCACTGCACTCCAGCCTGGGTGACAGAGTGAGACTCTGTCTCCAAAAAAAAAAAGAAAAGAAAAGATACATACACATATGCATACAAATATATAGTATTGATGTTCAAAGTTAGTATCACATAGACATACGTATACAAACAGCTTATCTGTCTGCAAGTAAAGACTATGTTAATTTGATTTAATCATTCCTGGATAATCCTGCCTACCGAATTCTCTGACCAAATTCTGTCTCAGAATATATAGTTCTAAACAAGTAAGATGCAGACCACTCTATCACATTTGGTATTAAGGTCACTTTTGTGTATGTTTACCCATAACCCTCAAAAATAACTGATTAAGACTTGGGGGGCACAGTAATCCCAACACTTTGAGAGGCCGAGGTGGGAGGATCACTTGAGGTCAGGAGTTCGAGAACAGCCCCGCCTGGCTAACAGGGCGAAACCCTGTCTCTACTAAAAATACAAAAATTAGTTGTGCATGGTGGCGGGCACCTGTAATCCCAGCTACTCAGGAAGCTGAGGCAGAACTGCTTGAACCCAGGAGGCAAAGGTTGCAGTGAGTTCAGATCACGTTGCTGCACTGCAGCCTGGGTGACAGAGCGAGACTCCATCTCAAAACAAAACAAAACAAACTGATTAAATGTATTAGGAGGAGAAATTTTTTTAATGTTTTTTTGGAATACTTACTTTCAATTATTCTAAAACTTAACCCTTTAACTTAAAAGTTCTCAAAACCCAAAGGCTTCATTTTACGGAATTATAAATTCATTTTATGGGAACTCTTATCTTTAGCTCACTCAAGAAAATGGAACCCGTCTACATTCTACTGAAACCAGAGATACAAAATTTCCTGGAGCTAAGAGAATTAAATAATCATTACCAAAATAAACTCATATCATCAGTACATTAAAATGCTTCAGAAGACACTTTAGAAGTGGATTCTTGGTGGGGGAAAAAAAATCACATGATTCTGCAGCATCCACAAGTGCCTGACTGAATTCACCAGAGGTCTAGTTGAGCTTTCTAATTCTATTAAACTCTGAAACTACAAAGCTAGCTACACTGGCTTGTATCAACTTTTGCTCTTCAACATAGCAATATCAACAAAGGGCCATGTAGAGATATCGGCTAACCTTTTTTTTTTTTTTTAAAACAAAACAAAACAAAACAAAACAAAAACAACTCTGTCACACAGGCTGGAGTGCAGTGGCATAATCTCGGCTCACTGCAACAACCTCCACCTCCTGGGCTCAAGGGATCCTCCTACTTCAGCCTTGCAAGTAGTGGGGACTACAGGCACATACCACCATGCCTGGCTAATTTTTTAATTTTTATTTTTGTAGAGACAGGTTTCACCATGTTTTCCAAGCTGGAACTCCTGGGTTCAAGTGATCCACTCACCTTGGCCTCCCCACAGTACTGGGATTACAGGCATGGGCCACCATGCCTGGCCTCTGTTAATCTTTTCATTGAAATTCACTAACATGAAAACCAGATCAAGTGCTCTAATTTTGTTATGTTAAAAAAAAAAAAAAAAAAAAAAACAGTGTTTAAGTAGCTTTCACTCATGATTTACAAAATCATATGAACAGTTATTCTTCTTCAAGTATGAGATTTTACATGGTGGAACCAATACTATAATAACTTCACCAAAAAAGGTCCTGCAATTTTTTAAGTCACATGCAGATCTCCGTATTACAGGAAGCTCAGAATCTGCAATGCAGGGTAGTTTAACTGACATACCTACTCTCTGTTGTAGTTGCAAAGGCTACAGTTTATGACCTACACAGTGACTTCCCTCTTCTTTCAGCTCATATCTTACCTATTCAGTTATGCACATGGAATTTTGCTCTTTTAGAGATAAGGACCTGATTTTGTATTCAAACCTTTTACACAACAGGACCATTCAAGTTTCTGCTAACTACTGTGCTACTATCAAAGTTATCTCTAGGTAACTCCACATTCTTCAACAATTGAAAATTAAGCAGTTCTGATGCTTAATGTTATTTTTCAACAAGGCATACTCACTGACTAGGTAAAATGGTCCACTGTGATGTGAGCTATCTACAAAGAAGTTCCCCATATTTTTGGGTAGAGCTATAGCTCTAACTCACCTAGTAGATTAGCTGTAGACTATGATGAAGAATCATTATTCATCTTTAATCTGATTTTGCTTTACCTGCTAGTATGTTATACATGTTCACAATCTTATCTATCTTCAAGATAGGGTCTCACTGTGTTGCCCAGGCAGGATTTGAACTCTAGGCTCCAGCAATCTTCCCGACTCAGCCTCCCAAGCAACTGTTACTACACATGCCTTCCACCATGCCTCGTATATGTTCATAACATTTACTGAGAAAAATCAAACTTAATAGAGGCAGAAAAATAAAACTCTGGTTAGCTTGTAGTCAAAGCTACAATTTTTGTCAATTATTTTATGTCCCTTCAATTAAATATTTTGGACTTAATGATATTTCAGCCTCTACCTTTTCCTTCCCTAAAATTAATAGGCTACCTTTGGTTGTTTATACTCTGTGCCCATCTTTCTACCTACCAATTTTGGTCTAGTAATGGTCTCTGTGTGACTTAATGATGACAGTGAGGTATATAAAAATCAAAAAATTGGTCAACTCTCTTTTCCTAAATATCATTTTCATTCCCTTTTTCTATACACATTGTATTAAACAAGATTACTTCGGTTGGGCACAGTGTCTCGTGTCTGTAATCCCAGCACTCTGGGAAGCCGTGGCAGGTGGATCACCTGAGGTAGGGAGTTTGAGACCAGCCTGACCAACATGGAGAAACCTCGTCTCTACTAAAAATACAAAATCAGCTGAGCGTGGTGGTGGGCGCCTGTAATCCCAGCTACTCGGGAGGCTGAGGCAGGAGAATCACTTGAACCCTGGAGGTGGAGGTTGCAGTGAGCCGAGATCGCGCCATCGCACTCCAGCCTGGGCAACAAGAGTGAAACTCCGCCTCAAAAAAAAAAAAAAAAAAAAAATTAAAGACAGATAATGTTGAAAATAATTCACTTTTCATTCTCTTGACCACGTACAATTAATTTTCAGACAGTGACAAAGTTTAAGAAAGAAATCATAAAGAATAAATATTTCTATCTGGAGAAAAGGAAGCTTTATCAAATCACACTACACATATCTCCATAAGATCAGTATTACTCTGAAATAAAGTGAAAAAATATTGGGTGATCTGCCCCCTTCAAACTAAAAACAGATTTTAGTATTTTAAGTAGCAATCACGTTTACTACAATGTGTTATCACTCACATTCTCCTGTCTGAGTCAGGAATTTTAGTCCCCCTCTCACTTCTACTTTAGTTTGAACTGTCTCCTCTGTTTTTTTCCCCCTTTCTCTTCTTTGAGGAGAATTATCTTTTTTAAGTTGTTTTAAATTGGGGCTAATAACAACTAACCACCTAAGTGCCAAATGATCCACAATGTATCAGACATTGAATTTTATAATTCTGATTTAATTCTCACATCAACTTGGCAATATGGGCAGTGTTATCTTATCTTTACAGATGATAAAATTGAGGCTCAATGAAATTACAAAGCTTGTCCAAGCAAACAGCTAGCAAGGGACCATACTAGAAAATGTCGGTATCAGGAATTCAATCCACTGTTGTCCAACTCCAAAGCCCATGCTCTTTCTACTCTACCATTCCTTCACACAAACATTTCTTTATGCCTACCTGACAGCTAATTAGGTCTCAGACTGGTAGTTTTTCAAAAGACACTAAGGCTATCAAACTACATTTTAGCTGCTTGGTCATAATTCTATCTTTCCCACTTTTATCGTTTGGTATTTTATCAATTTTTGAAAAACTACAGTGTTCTTTGGTAAGTAAAAAATTTCTCAAAGTGACAACATTCGAATCAGCTACTCACATCAGATAGAGAATTCTACAAGTCTATCACACAGAATCCTTGATTACTAAACTTAGCTTTCCCCTAAACATGGTAGCAGTGATATCATCTTTTAATACCATTTATTGAACACTTAATAAGTCTAACATTCTCAACTATTTATTGAGAAATTTTAAGTAATATTTAGAATTATCTATATACAGAGCTATCTGGTTGCATGTGGAGAGTATCTGTCCAAGGAAGAGTGTTAAGTTAAACCTGCCCCCTTGACTAACTTGTGTGTGTAGGTACAACCCAAACTGATTTATTTAATAGATGGATTTAATAAACCATTTTTCCTCGTAATAATTAAACTAGTCTAAAAAGGAGTGATTAAATAATTATAAAGTCTCCTGCTTAAGGGGACAAAGACAAAGTTAACATAATGAGAACACTAGAAACACCACGGTTTTTTGTAAACTGAGAGGCCGTAAAAGTAAAGTGTCAAGTATCTCGGGTAGATCCTAACCAGCTTCTCACCTTCCCTTGCAGCTCAATTTGAATAGCCAAGCAGTTTTTCAGCACTTTTATCTTACCTCCCTTTATAAATTCACAACTCCAAAGCCTACAATGCCTTTGGGGAAAGAGGCTTTAAGAACTGCAGTCTGAAGAAACTTGTATAAACAAAGCATCCTAGCCTTGCCATGGCTGAGCACAAGTTAAAGTACTATTTGGGTGACAATGCTCATGGGATTAGAGAAAAAGAATGAGGCCTCCCTCACTGGCGCCCTCACCATTACCCAAACGTATCTTGACCCTTTTTTGTGTCTTTCTTCCCACAGACACAGTTCAGGCCTGTGGATCCTTCACATTTCCCAACTCCATGATGAGCCTTAGTCTAGACCTTCCTCCTTAGAACTAATGTGCTAAGAGTATGATAATCTGAAACTCAAATGAAAGGGAATAAATCTGAAACCTTATCCTATTTGCTTCTCTTAATTTTTTAAAAGCATAATTACCTCTGGTATGTGGCTTAAAAAGGTTTCCTCTCATTAAACATGAAATTTTGGAGGAAAAAAGGCATTAAGGTTATTAAGAGTTTAAATTTTCTGACAGCTTTCTAAATTCTAAATTTAAAACATCATCAGGAGACTCAATCTTGGTGACAGTTAATGAGTTAACCAAAAACAAAACAAAAAACCCTACTGGTTTATTCGAAAACATTTTTTTAAATGTGAAACAAGCATTCTACAAAAAAATGAAGCTAACCATGTCAGTTAACAACTATTCAAAAGACAATTCTTTACAGTAAAATATTAAACGTCATGAATGTCAAGCAGTCTTTCTAGCAAGAAGCCAAATGAAAGAAAAAAGGTATAACCCTGTATTTTCAAAATTAAAATATTTGGCAGATTAAAACATGAAAACAAACAACTTTTTGATAGACTCTTAAATACATACTACTTACATGACACCTTGTAGAACTTTCTGGGGATCAGGGTCAAATAGCCTGTCAACATAGTGGCGACTGCTAGCTGTTACTTCCTAGAAAGTGGGGGGAAAAATTATGACATCTGAAGCCATGCAAATCACAAATTCACAGCATCACCCACAATATCAAGTGACTAGATAATTTAACTTAAGGTAGATGCATTAAAATTTATATTAAATACTTAGTTTTGTCTCCTTATGATATGGGATACTTAAGCAGGTGACTTTTCTCTCTCAGGTATCAAAATAATGGGAAACTGTAGTGTTCAGTTCAAGATGTCAAAGATCAATATTTTTCTTCTAAGAATGCCCAATTTCAAAAGTAAGAATGTCCATGTTATACATTTTACTATGTCTTAAAACTAGCAGGAGAGCTTGGAAAATCAACATAATTACAAAGCACATAACTTTGTTCATTCAAAAGAATCATCAGGAAGATATTAAGTATATTTTTGTAAATACTTTATTAGTCTGAAAAAAAGCTCATGACAAAGATAAACAGTAAGACAGAGAAGAAAGAAGACACCTAGTTCTCACTAAACACATAGCTAGACAGTGGGACCTTTGTGGTGAGCCCTGAAGTTTTGCCAACAGAAGACCTAGGCATATAAGTCAGCATATATACTTAGCAGCAAGCTAAGTTTCTTCACTAACTGCTGGGTGTCACATACATATGATTAACAGGAATATTACTTCTGTAATTTAGTACACACTAAAGGACAAAATCTGGCTCTCAGCCAGGGAAGAGTGAGGACTTCATGAAATAGTCTGTAAGGGGTAGTCTAGGGTACAAGAGGAAATCCTTAGACTAACATAGAGGAGCTTCACTGCTGGAGGCAGAAGTAAAAACAAATAAAGGAGTTGTCACACTTTCTGTGAAGGAAAACAATTAAGAATTAGAGTGATCTGTAGGCCAAAAGCTGTCTCAACTGAACTGGATAAGGGTGGGTAGAATTAGAAAGAGTACAAAGGGAAGACACTTACCTCCTTTTCATTTGTATTGTGGAGTTTTTCTATTGTGTTATTTCTTGTAATACTTATTTTGGAGGGTAACTCTTTTTTAATATTTAATTTTCGATGCTTAACATTATTTAAAACAAAGAACCCATATTTAAGAACCAGAGAAAAAGTTTTGTCCCCTGCTTGTTTTTTCTGATGTCTGCTGAAATAACTTTATATACTCCCCCACTGTTAGCAATAAGTTATTACAGGGAGGAAGAAATAACTTTTCCAATTTACTCAGAACTCCAAATCAGTAAAAGAGTTAATTACCAAGATACAGTGCCAGCTTAAACTTTTGAGCCACCAAAAATAACTCTGGACAACCACACAAACTGTAGTTTTCTGATAATATAGTTAACCAAGTCAACACATACTTTCTTCCTCCCTCCACCGAGAGGAAGTCTTGCTCTGTTGCCCAGGCTAGAGTGCAGCGGCACGATCTTGGCTCACTTGCAACCTTCACCTCTCGGGTTCAAGCAATTCTCCTGCCTCAGCCTCCTGAGTAGCCGGGATTACAGGCATGCGCCACCACACCCGGCTAATTTTTGTATTTTTAGTAGAGATGGGGTTTCACCATGTTGGCCAGGCTGGCCTCGAACTCCTGACCTCGTGATCCGCCCTTCTCGGCCTCCCAAAGTGCTGGGATTACAGGCGTGAGCCACTGTGCCCAGCCAACACATATTTTCATATTCTGAATTTGCTACCAAAATATCCTCAAAGGCAACTCAAATACCTGCTTTAAAAAAAAAAAAAAAAAAAAAAAGAGAGAGAGAGAGAGATGCGGTCTTGCCCAGGCTGATCTCAAACTCCTGGGCTCAAGCTCCCATCTCAGCCTCCCAAGTAACTTAACTACAGGTGTGTGCCACTACATCCAGCTCAAATGCTTGCTTTTTAGCATGTACTTCATTTATAAAGAACAAACAGTAGAAGCAAAGAGGTAAAAGTGATGAAAATTCTTGTGCCCACCAGGGTACCATTAAAGCACCTGCTAACAGAATCTGTTTTCCTCAAAATAACAGAATCACTGAGTTAGAGGGACTCTCAACAATAATCTGCCCAATCCCTCAGTTTACAAATGAGGCATCTCATGATCTTTACTCATTTGTCAGATCATCAAATGTACAGTAAGGACACAAATAACTGTACAGACATATCAAGAAACAATATATGAAGAGCAAAAGCTAGAGGAGAACTGAAAAAAGCACTACTATAATACAAACAGGTAAGTTTTGCCACTCCATTTGAGTATATGTTTTCCCGGCTTTCTGACATAGTAAAAGTTCTAAGTATCTCAGATCCTCCTTTCCAGAGACTGATTTTGATTTTACTGTACTCTCTACCTTTACTCTCTATAGCTCCACATCTCTTACCTCTCAACGACGTGTATCTTAACATAAATTTCCCCCATTAATAGCAATTCTTTTGCTGCTCTGTGCCTGGTTCGTTCAATAACATGCACCGAGGAAAGCATTAAAAATAAATTTATCTCTAATAAAGAAAAATTTAGTAAGGCACAGTCCCTGTTCTCAAGAACTCATATTCTCGTTACTATGCTTATATGATTATTTTCCTATAAGGATATAAGAATTATAGTATACACAACACAAAGGCGGCACTGGTGAGGACATCTGTAAACCCGGGGAATCAGGGAAGGCTTCTTTCAAGAATTGGCTTTGGAAAATGAGGAAGAGTGTACCAGGATGGACAAGGAAAGAAAGAATCAATGTTACAATTATTGCCATAGGGCACGCGAAGCCAACACAAGAAAACAATCAGCAAGTATACTAGTTGCTGGCACTGAAAAGAACAGAGGATAGAGAGGCAACTCCAGGACGTAAAACACAAAAAGCTAACCAATAGGTGGCCCGTAACTGGATATTTCACATTGCCTTTTGGTCAAAGTTACATGCTAGAGGCCAAAGAAGGTATATGAGGACATTAAGGCAGAGCTTCACATTTAAGAAGCTTAATATCTGAAAGGGTTGTCATGTATACACAAAAATAATCATGTAAGTTGCTCAGACAGCAAGCAAGCTGAAGGGATATGATCTCTTATTCAACCTTATCTAACTCTACGCTTTTGTCTAACATATTCATTTATCTGTATAGGACAATTCTGATATTTCACTGCTTTCCCTTGTAGATCAGGTCACCTCTCCCCTCCCAGTCCTCTTCTCTCTTCTTTCAGAAGGCAGCCTAGAAATCGAAGAGGTAGGGAGAAAAGGCAATTTGTACAGATATTAAACGGGTTGGTAAGAGAAAGAATGTCTAAAAACGTGACATTTGAGTGAAGTCCTGAAGAAGGTGAAGGAGCAGACTGTGCACCCATCTAGGGGTAGAGCTTTAAGGCAAAAAGAACAGCAAATTCAAATGCCCTAAAATGAGAAGTATCTGCCATAATCAAAGAATACGAGGCCATTATAGCTGGAGCAGAATGAGCAAAGGAGAGAGCAGCAGGAGAAGAGGCAGAGAACAGGGGCCAGATGGTAAAGAGCTGCACTGTCCAGTAAGCCAGCCTCTAGCCTCATATGGCATTTAAAATTTGAAATATGGCTAGGAAGTGAATTTTGATAATATTTTAAACTTTAATTAAAATTAAGAAACCAACACTGGATTCAGTTATTTTTAAACTTTTAAGAATGATTTGGAACTACTTGGGTATATGAGTCTACATTTTCAACTATAAACTTTATGACATCTAAATATGAATCCAGTATTTCCAATAAAAATTTAGCATCCAAATTGTATAAACTACACATCAGATATTGAAGACTTGCTATTTTTGAAACAAATTTCATTAATAACTTATTACACAGATATGTTGAAATAATATTTTGCTTTACTGGTTTAAATAACATTAAAATCAACTTTACTTGTTTCCTTTTTACTTTAGATAGCTTGGCTGCTAGAAAATTTTAAATTATACATGTGGCTTACATTTTTCTATTGGATAGCACTGCTATAGAACTTTGTTGGTCATTGTTAAGATTTTGATTTTTATGGTCCAAGCTGGGAAGCCACTAGAAGGTTTAGGGAAACAGACACATGATCTGTCTTATGTGTGTACTTATCTTATGTTTTGTTTGTTTTATTTTTAGTAGAGATAAGGTCTCAACTTTGTTGCCCAGGCTGATATCAAATTCCTGACCTTAAGCGATCCTCCCACCTCAGCCTCCCAAAATGCTGGGATTACAGGTGTGAGCCACAATGCCTGGCCCTGACTTAAGTTTTTAAAGAATCACTCTGGTTGCAATTTAGGAACAGACACGTGTGGAGAAGGGGAAGGGATACAAGACAAAAGTAGGGAAACTAGGAAGGAGGTTATTTCCATCATCAGAAATGCTATTATTTAACAGATGATGGTAGCATGGACTAGACCAAACACTGTGAAAGATGTATTCAGATTCCAGATAAGTGCTGAAGTTATAAAATGGATAAGCTGTTAGACTCGATGTAGGGTATAAGATAAGAAAGGAGGCAAGGGTAACACTTATTTCCCAGAGCACATAAAGACTGAGTTGTCGCCGGGCATGGTGGCTCACGCCTGTAATCCCAGCACTTTAGGAGGCCGAGGCGGGCAGATCAGGAGGTCAGGAGATCAAGACCAGCCTGGCCAAGATGGTGAAACTCCGTCTCTACTAAAAAAAGACAAAAATTAGCCAGGCATGGTGGCGCATACCTGTAGTCCCGGCTACTCGGAAGGCTGAAGCAGGAGAATCACTTGAACTCAGGAGGTGGAGGTTGCAGTGGGCCAAGATCACGCCACTGCACTCCAGCCTGGGTGACAGAGTGAGACTTCATCTCAAAAAAAAAAAAAAAAAAAAGACTGAGTTGCCAGTTAATGAAATGAGGAAGACGGTAGGAGGTTTGGATTTGAGTGGGAAGATCAAAAGTTCAGTTGTGGACGTGTTAGGATTGAGAATCATATTAGACACCCAAGTAAAGATGTCAAGTTGGCAGTGGATATGTAAGCCTAGAGTTTAGGAAAAAGTTATGGGCTAGATGTGTAAATCAGAAGTTGTCAGCATATAATGAAATTAATTAACTAAGGGAGTGATCCTGGATACCACAAGACCTGAAGACTCTGCTCTGGAGTAGTCAAACAAGCAGCCAGTGTAGAGTGAAGCAATCCAGGATGTCAAATCAAGGGGATATTTCAAAAGCGGACTAATCAACTATGTCAAATCCTAGTGATGTGTAGCTAAGATGATAATTAAGATCTAATCTTTCAATTTAGGAACATGGAGGTGTTCACTGATCTTGACAACAGCAGTACAGTGAGGCCAAAGACTGCTTGGAGAGGGTTTACAAGAGAATGGGAAAAGAAGAACCAGAAAAATTAAGTAAAGGGGAGCAAAGAAATATAGTAGCTAGATGGAGAAGTAGACTCAGGAGATCCTATTTTTTTTAAGACAGAATAAATTAGAGCATGCTTATTCACTGATGAAAATGTTTTAATAGAGAAGAAAATTTGATGCTGCATGAGGAGGGGGAGAACTGTAACAATGTTCATGAATAACTGAGGGAGAATGGGATTTACCAGTCAAGTAGAGCATTTGTAAGTACAATAACAAGAGGGAATTATATAGCCAGGTGTAGTGGCGGGTGACTGTAATCCCAGCTACTCAGGAGGCTGAGGCACAAGAATCACTTGAACCAAAAAGGCGGAGGTTGCAATGAGCTAAGATCGTGCCACTGCACTCCAGCCTGGGTGGATACGGTGGTGAGAGCTTGTGAAAGTTCTCTTCAGATTACTTCTATTTTTGGAAAGTAAAAATAGAGGAAGAAATGTGAGTGGTTTGAAGAAAGAGGAGAAGGAATAAGACACTGAATGGGCCAGGAAAATGTACCAGGACTGCCAGAGAGCAATAAGGGGCTTACTGAGGCTTGTGATTATAAATTTGACAGGAAACCTATCAGCATGGCTGTGTTTTTCTCCAGCTACAATTAAATGCACAGAAGCAGCCATGAATAAGAGAGCTGGGGAGATGTTTGAAGTAAATTTATTCAGGAAAACAAAAAAAGCAACAGGTAATGAGTTGTACTCCATTGTGGAAAAGTATTATGTGGAAGCAGTTTTCCTTTTATTAAGGTGACTATCTGTGATAGGCCCCAATGATCTCCACCTCCTGATATTCACGCCCTCATGCAATCCCTCGCCTTGAGTGAGGACTGGATCTAGTAAGTAGGTTCTAGCAAATGCAATGCAGCAGAGGTAATAAGATGCCATTTCAGAAACTTCCAAGTTCTCCCTGCCCCCTCCCTTTTTCTCTAACAGAAACTAGTTATCAGCTGTGGAGTTGCCCTGTGGAGAGGCCCACATGGCATGGAACTAAAACCTGCCAACAACCACATGAGTGAGCTTAGAACTGAATTCTCTCTGAACTGAGCCTTCAGATGACACTGTGACTCCTGCTGACACCCTGACTGCAATCACATAAGAGATCTTGGGCCACAGGCACCAAGTAGGCCACACTTGTATTACTAACCTACAGAAACTAAGATAATAAATGTTTTAAGCAGCTAAGTTTTCGGGCAATTTGTTACACAGCAATAGATAACTTATAGGCCTTTAAATTTATCATCCAAATCAGGATAATTTTAAGAGTGAAAGAGGGTATCATTAATAACTGTCACAGAATAAGACGCATAAAATAAGATTGTTGGAGACAAATTAAGCTGTATAATCCCACCTTTTGTTT
>NW_012098655.1:503359-522758 GCF_000951045.1 Mandrillus leucophaeus | reverse complement strand
TTTAATAGTGCAAAAGATGGGCACGGTGGCTCACGCCTGTAATCCCAGCACTTTGGGAGGCCGAGACGGGTGGATCACGAGGTCAGGAGATCGAGACCATTCTGGCTAACACAGTGAAACCCAGTCTCTACTAAGAATACAAAAATTAGCTGGGCATTGTGGCGGGCGCCTATAGGCCCAGTTACTGGACAGGGACTATAGGCAGGAGAATGGCGTGAACCTGGGAGGCGGAGCTTGCAGTGAGCCGAGATTGCGCCACTGCACTCCAGCCTGGGTGACAGAGCGAGACTCCGTCTCAAAAAAATAAAATAAAATAAAATTGCAAAAGAAAAGTAGAAAAACTTACAGATAGCTCAGTAAACTAGTCAGATGTCCTAAAAAGGCAAACTAGAACAGGTTCTGATAGTGCCTCTGAATAAACTACCCATGACTACAGTGAATTTAAACCATTGCCTTTTGAAAAAAATTTATTCAGGAAGGGTTTAAAAACCCCAGACTTGTCATGAATAGGATTTAACTCAAAAAATAGGAAAAATAAGTGTTCAACTCAAGTTTTAGGGTAAAACTATTAGTTTATTAGACAATGAAGAATAAAAATTTGAAGACTAATAGGAAAATACCAAACATTTCAATAAAGTCTTGCTCTGTGTATATTTTATTAAAATATACTGTTCTTTATTTCTAACATACTCAGACATCATGTAGTAGAAAGAACAAATAATTTGGCATTTGAAGACTTAGGTATGAATTTTAGTTTTACCACTCACTAGCTATGCAACTTTGGAAAAAGGTAAAATTTGAGACTGTTTCTTCAATTATAAAATGGTGATGTTATCACATGTCTCAGAGTGTGCTTCAAATGAGGTATCACACAGAAAACCCCTTGTAAACTGTAAAAGTATCCTGAAATACCGATTTTCAGGGTAATTCTATTTCTGTACAAAGAGGGTAATTTGCTTTTACAAGTGTACTAATAGTCCTCTTAGTTATTCACATTCATGGTTAAAGCTAAATTATTCAAAGATACCCATCCTCAACTGATAGCAGCTTACTCTCAAACTAAGCTAAATACTTAGCAAAAACCAAATATACTTGTTTAGTATGTTCTAGTTCATTTTCATATCTACTTATTCATTTAATTCATTTGCTGTTTAGAAGTTAAAATAGCATTACAATTCCCAATGAGGTATTCTGACCCCAGACAAAATAAATGTTTAAACCAGTGGTTGCTAATCAAAATTTAATATGTCAATTAATCCACAAACTACTAGGAACTTCAAGATAAAACTGTTCATAATTTGGCATTGTGAGAGAAAATCCTGGTTTGGGAAGATATGAAAGAAACAAACACAAAAATAGGATGTTTGAACTCTACAAAAATTCGATTTTAAAATGAAACTCGAATTGTATCATTAATTTACCAGGAATTATGCCATGTTCTGGTTGTAAATAGAGTTCCTTACCCTCAGGGTTTCGTAGTACAGAAAGGAAACACCATGTAAACAAGCAAGTTACAAGTATAACCACACTAAAGTGATTTAGTGTAATCATAAAAGTAAACACAACGTAAAAAGAAAATTGAAGGTATCACTGAAGTTAGGGACAAGATGGAAAATCATCTCTGAGAAGTAAGGATGAGTAATCTGAAAGACTAGTATTAATCTGCCAGGTGAAAAAGGGAGGGGGAGGTCGGGTGCAGTGGCTCACGCCTGTAATTCCAGTACTTTGGGAGACTGAGGCCAGGGCTAGTAGTGAGGTCAGGAGTTCAAGACCAACCTGACCAACACGGTGAAACACCATCTCTACTAAAAATACAAAAATTAGCTGGGTGTGGTGGCGTGTGTCTGTAATGCTAGCTACTTGGGAGGCTGAGGCAGGAGAATCGCTTGAACTCGGGAGGTGGAGGTTGCAGTGAGCCAAGAGTGCACCACTGCACTCCAGCCTGGCGACAGAGCAAGACTTAGTCTCAGAAAAAAAAAAAAAAAAAAAAGGAGTGGGAGAAGACAAGGACTCTAGGTAGAGAGCACAACACATGCAAGAGCTCTAAAGCAAAAAGGTATTTGAGAAAATGTAATTTAGTATTATGACGATATAGTATACAGTTGAGAACACAAAACAATGCTGAAGTATATTTTTTAACTAAGTTGGTCAACAAATATTTAAACAGCTATGCAGGTACTATTCTAGGCAACTAACATTTAAAAAAAAAAAAAAAGCCGGGCATGGCTCATGCCTGTAATCCTAGCACTTTGGTAGGCTGAGGTGGGTGGATTACCTGACCAGCCTGGCCAACATGATGAAACCCAGTCTCTACTAAAAATACAAAATTAGCCGGGCATGGTGGTATG
Source organism: Mandrillus leucophaeus (assembly GCF_000951045.1). Taxonomy (NCBI): domain Eukaryota; kingdom Metazoa; phylum Chordata; class Mammalia; order Primates; family Cercopithecidae; genus Mandrillus; species Mandrillus leucophaeus. Next base: position 520,410 of record NW_012098655.1, on the reverse strand, counting down.
CACCTATAATCCCAGCTACTGGGGAAGCTGAGGCAGGAGAACCGTTTGAACCCAGGAGGTGGAGGCTACAGTGAGCCGAGATCACGCCACTGCACTTCAGCCTAGGTAACAGAGGGAGACTCCATCTCAAAAAATAAATAAATAAATAAAAGCCCATTGAAGAGTGTACATTTCAACAAAGGGAGAAAGAGAAAAAGCAATAAACATAATAAATAAGTGATATCATATATTAAGGGCTAGACACAACACGGAAAAAATGTTTAACAGCACATTTTGTTTCCAAGTCCTTATACTACACACTGTCACACACTGGAGGGGAGGTGGAAGTGGAGGTGAGAAAGGGAAGAGTGTATGCTAAGACATACACATCACTCAGAAAGCCCCATGCTCTCAGCAGTTCTAATCAGGATCCATTTTGTAAGTCTGAAACATGATTTTGGCTGTCACAATGACAGCAAATGCTACTGATATACAGTGGGCAAAGACTAAAGATGCTAGATGTGCTGGGACAACAGGCACACATCCCCCAACTTTCCACTGTCCAGTCATGTAGGCAAAAAACCTAGAATCGAATTCCATTTTACATATAAACACAAAAGTATGTTTTGTACCATTTTAATGTACAATCGATTTTCCAAGAATGTAATTCATGTGAATAAAGAAAAGGTGGTATTTTGTCCCGGTAGGAATTTTACCAAAAGTCATTCATTTCAGAAAGTCACATAAAAACATCATTTATTGTATTTAAGTAAACATTACAACACATCTACATCATTCTGCAGTGTAACTGTACATTCACAACAAAACTATGTATATTTATGAATATACTGGTACTTTATTACTTCTGGTATAGTAGGACCTGAGTATTTACGGGTTTAAATAATATTATAAATTAGCTTCATGTCTTTCTCCTTTATTACAGTTGGGGCATTATGCGTACTTTTTAAAAGTTACATGTGAGTACAGTTAACTTATCTATGAATGCCACTTCAAGATAGTCAAAAAAGTGCCACAAAATATCTATTATAAGTAGAGTGTGTGAGTCTGATAGGCTTAGGAAACCACAAACTGAAACAACGCAACCTTCTGGTCAACTGGGAGCCCCAGAACCTCTTTCTATCCCTAAAACAATGTGAAACCGAAATTTGATTTTCTGATACCTCCAAAACCCTCAGTTCAAAAAATACTTCCTTCTGTCACTGTGACAATTTACTAAATGCCAAAAAGTACACTGCTCAGATCAATCACAAATTCTCAATTATTCATTTTAAAGCCCAGTGACAATGTATTTGTACTTGTCCCTGGAGAGATTAGAACTGCCACAATCCAGAATACCAGACACCAGTACTTTAAAAGCAATATTTTACTAAACTGTGCTTCAATTTCAAACAACATGCCTTCCCCTTTGCTCTAGATGCGTTCTCATGAAATCATGAAAGACACAAAACATTAAATACAACTGTCTAACTGCTGCCTGAAGAGTTCTGGTGATGTGTACTATTTCACTGCCAGAGTTAATTTCACTATTAGACAAAACTAATTGTTAGGCAATTCTTTCCTAATTTTGAGGGGAAAAAATCTGCCTCTACTTGAAACAAAAAAGGGTAACACTATCAACAAAGACATACCTTTGACTTGCAAACAGCTATCATGTCCTTCTTAGGTATTCCAAAATTCCTACATTCCAATTTTTCTCCAAAAGGAGAAAAAAAAGTAGAAGAAAATGCCCAAATACTACCCAAAACCCAAGATTTTGATGTAGACTTTTTTGGTTTTATTTTGTTTTGCTCTTTGTATTCTGGCAAACTTCTAGCCCCATTAGAACTTGATGAGATTTAAAACATTCAATTCCTTTTAAAGACCCCTCGTGTACTATTTTTGTAACCAACTTTATCCTTATTCATTATTTGGTATGTCAAGTTTCACTGCATCCTCCCTCCCAAGATTAATCAAAGCTCTGCATTTCTGTTGCCTCTAGTAACTTCGGAAAGTTTCTAAAATGTTATTTCACAGTGTATCTGGGCCTCATCAGTGTAGAATGTAACATACTATGGCAACTGAGATTCCTAGAATGGAATCTGCTTTAATTTCACAAACACAATCATAAAAACACTAAAATATATAATTTTTAAATTTAACATACTTGTATAGCATAAGAGGTGAGCCTGAATTCTCAGTAAAGACCAAAAAACAGACTTCATATGTTAATTTATTAAAAATAAATAGTAAATTAATCAGTGCTTATCAAATTTGAAAATAAAACTCTAAAATACAAGGCTATGTAGTCGGGCACAGTGGCTCACACCTGTAATCCCAGCACTTTGGGAGGCCGAAGCAGGCAGATCACAAGGTCAGGAGATACAGACCACCCTGGCTAACACGGTGAAATCCTGTCTCTATTAAAAATACAAAAAATAAGCCGGTTGTGGTGGCGGGAGCCTGTAGTCCCAGCTACTTGAGAGGCTGAGGCAGGAGAATTGCTTGAACCTGGGAGGCAGAGGTTGCAGTGAGCTGAGATCATGCCACTGCACTCTAGCCTGGGTGACAAGAGCGAGAATCTGTCTCAAAATAATAATAAAGAATATACAATATAAGGCTATACACACAATTTTGTTTTTAAAAAGTGGGAGTTTGGAGATCTGACTCTGATACCTTATATTACAGTTGGCAACCCGGCCTCTCCAGTTTTCAGTTTTCCTCAATAAAAAATGACAAGAATGAACTAAAGATTATCTGCAGGTTTCTTCCAAGAAAAGATTCCATGATTTTATACTCAAACAAAGAGGGATTTTCTTTTTTCATAACAGAAAAGCCAGGGCACAGTTAGATTAAAAGGGATATGAAGAGCAGCCTTTACTTTTTCTGGAGTTTTTTTTTGCTTGTTTGGCTTTTGCCCCCCAGAGACAGGGTTTTGCTATGCTGCACAGGCTGGTCTCAAACCTCAAACTCACAGACTCAAGTAATCCTCCAGCTTCAGCCTACTGAGGAGCTGGGACTACAGGTGTACAGCACCACATCTGGCTCTGTAGTGAGTTTTTAATGTGATAATGCATTCTCATTGCCCTTGTAAACTATTAAACATTGCCATAAAATGACTGATGGTCACAAGAGTGAAGGTAATTTTGCATTCATGCTTCTAATCAAGTACTATGATGTTTACCCTTTTAAAGTATGGTACAAATCATAAAGAGCTATCTGAGTCTAGAAGATCTTTAAGGTTTCTTCTCACTATTAAATTCAATTTATTTACTCTTCACTGTAGATGAGAATGCCTAAACTGAGGGTCAGTAAAAGATATTTCTGGATAGAGTAAATGAGCTAAGAACCCATGGTGTGAGACAGCATAATCTGAAAGTCCAAGGGAGCAAGAACTATCTCTGGAAAGCACATGCAAAGTTACAAAAATGATCAGGAGTTTTACAAAGACTGAGATATCCTCTGGATTGGTTGGGGTTCATGTATATGCCTCCCAAGGTGATAAGATGGCCCAAGAAATCCACTAGGACGTATTTAAATGACAACTTCTCAATCCTGACATAACAAAGTGAGGCTATTCAGATATGGGTGAGGTGTTATCCCGGCCCATAAGAATAGTTGAAATTATTATTCAAAATTGCTGTCACGTAATTACTTGGAGATCCTGGGTACCATCTTTCACGGCATACCTTCGAAGTAGTATTGTCCAGACAGGCCAGATGCCTTCCTGATAAAAAGGGCTTTATTTGCTTCAGATTCTTAGAGGCAGTAACAGCCTTGCCTTGGAGCTATCCATGGTGCTTGCCTCAGACTCAGCCCATCACTTGCAGCAGCTGGTGCATTCACTTTCCTATTACAGGGCTGCTCAAGATGTATCTGACCGGTCACCCACATTGTGGCCGGTGACAATCATGGCAATATCACAGGCCACCCCGAATCTGTCTATTCCACTTTGCCTGTGCCCAGACCCACAATAACCTTACTTTGTAGTTTGTTTGGATATCCAGATAGCCCAGCTTTGCATCCCAGGCCTGCTACACAAAGCCCTTTCTGTGGACAAAGTACACCTTCTGGGAGATTACTGGCATACTCTGGGTAAAAAATTACAGCTCCTTGGAAATAATTCTCACATATAATAGCTCACATGAGTTTTAATACCTTATTGCTACAATATTCACCATTCCGAAATGATTTTAAATGATTTTAAATTTTGTTTTTTTTTTTTTTTTGAGATGGAGTTTCACTCTTGTTGCCCAAGCTGGAGTGCAATGGTGCGATCTCATCTGACCGCAATCTCCGCCTCCTGGGTTCAAGCAATTCTCCTGCCTCAGCCTCCCAAGTAGCTGGGATTACAGGCGCGCGCCACCACACCTGCTAATTTTTTGTATTTTTAGTAGAAACAGGGTTTCACCATGTTAGTCAGACTAGTCTTGAACTCCTGACCTCAGGTGATCCACCTGCCTTGGTCTCCCAAAGTGCTGGGATTACAGGCATGAGCCACCGCACCTGGCTTTTGCTATGTTTTCTTGACTCACACTGGGACAAGTAAAGAAGTTAATTCTGGAGTGACTTGTGGGTTTCAGTGAGTCCAGCAACCTCTAGAAATTATGCAACTATTTAGACATATGTATGTTCTCCTGGGAAAGCAGGTGTTGAGATTCTCATCCTTAAACAGCTAAGAACCAGAGATCAATACAATGATGATGCCCAAATAATGATCACTACCCCAGATTTAGGCACTCAACCTTTATATCCAACTGACTACAAATTTAGCATGTCCAAAATGAAACTCATTTTCCTACTTACTACCGTAACATATTCCTCTCCTAATTCTCACCATCTCAGAAGATGGTACCACCTGGCCAAAAAGGCATAAATCCTGTGAATCATGCTTGATTATAATGATCACCATGACTCTTTCCTTTTCTTTAGTCTCCCTTATCCCATCAATCACCATTAGCTTTCTGAAAGCCTAAGAAATTCTTAAAAACACCCCTAAGGCAAAAGAAGCATGTGTTCAATAATCACTTTCCAGGTGGTAAAGACCTCCCAATATTAATAGATCTCATAGGCTGAAAACTTCCCATTGGACCACAACTTTTTTTTTTTTTTTTTTTTTGAGACAGAGTCTCGCTCTGTCGCCTAGGCTGGAGTGCAGTGGCCGGATCTCAGCTCACTGCAAGCTTCGCCTCCCAGGTTCACGCCATTCTCCTGCCTCAGCCTCCCGAGCAGCTGGGACTATAGGCGCCTGCCACCTCACCCGGCTAGTTTTTTGTATTTTTTAGTAGAGACTGGGTTTCACTGTGTTAGCCAGGATGGTCTCGATCTCCTGACCTCGTGATCCACCCATCTCGGCCTCCCAAAGTGCTGGGATTACAGGCTTGAGCCACCGCACCCGGCCAACTTTTTATTTTTAATACAAAGCCTAACATGTTTCATCATTCCTCCTTCCTCTAATACCTATGAATATGCTAGAGAATGTAACTCTTCATTCTTCTGAAATTATGGAATGTGTCAAAACAGTTTTTCTTCAACAAAACGACAAGTGGTGGGAGTGGGGGCTATTTCTGTACAACTACTCTTATTTGGAATACCTTTAATTTCTATCTCAACAGTCCCAGGGATCATAGCACTACTACCCAGTGAAGGCAGCTGCTCTCCAATTTCCAGAGAATAACAGGAGCTTTGTTTTTTTCATGTAATACCGTATCTTTACCCAGAAGTCAACAGGACAGATGGTACTGCAAAAACAAATGCCAAATCAGAATTGAAAAACATACAAGTCAGAATCACTGACATTCCTGTCTGCTGACAGTATTTTAAAATTTAGTGAGAATAGGAGGTGATAAGAAGGCTAGGTCTCAAAAGTAAAATCTGAAGACCCTACATAAATGTGTTTGATTCTTTACAGAGTTTAAAAGACTTTCTGAACATGCACTATCTGAATTTAGGTGGCAATCATTCCTTAAATACACAGCAAGATGTCCACAAACATACAATGAGCACCTCTCATTTTTCACACACTGCCACTAAAGATTAGAAAGTTCACAATGATTCATTGATGAATTTTTTTTTTTTTTTTCCTTTTTTTTTTTTGAGACAGAGTTTTGCTCTTGTTACCCAGACTGGAGTGCAATGGCGCAATCTCGACTCACTGCAACCTCCACCTCCCAGTTGGTTTCAAGTGACTATCCTGCCTCAGCCTCCAGAGTAGCTGGATTACAGGCGCCCGTCACCATGTTTTTAGTAGAGACGGGGTTTCATCATGTTGGTCAGGCTGGTCTCGAACTCCTGATCTCCGGTGATCCGCCTGCCTAAGCCTCCCAAAGTGCTGGGATTACAGGCATGAGCCACTGCTCCTGGCAATTCATTGATGAATTTATTTTAGGACCACCTACTGACATACCCTGTGCTTATTAACGCTTTGTAAACTAATGGCAAACTTTAAAATGTGCTGTACAGATTTTATTTTGCATTTATTACTAAAAACCTAGGGAGGCCAAATTTTTGTTTACAGGATAGTAGGTTCAACTTCACAGCAATTTTTTTCCTAATTATTGCCAGTTATTGATGTAAGAGAATAAATCATTAAGTAGCTATAGGCAACGCCAACAATACGCTTATAACTGTAAAGAACAAACAAAATGAAGGAATATCCAGACTTGGAATACCCTATATAGTTCTAACAGCTGCTTGTCAAAAAAAAAACATACTGGTGGCTGGGCGCGGTGGCTCACGCCTGTAATCCCAGCACTTTGGGAGGCCGAGGCAAGCAGATCATGAGGTCAGGAGATCGAGAACATCCTGGTTAACATAGTAAAACCCCTTCTCTACTAAAAATACAAAAAAATTAGCCGGGTGGAGTGGCGGGTGCCTGTAGTCCCATCTACTCAGGAGGCTGAGGCAGGAGAATGGCGTGAACCCGGGAGGCGGAGGTTGCAGTGAGCCGAAATCGCGCCACTGTACTCCAGCCTGGGCTACAGAGCGAGACTCTGTCTCAAAAAAAAAAAAAAAAAAAAAAAGACATAATAGCACTGGGAAAGGATTGTAAAGAAGATAAAAAGTCAACAAGTGCCTCAGCTGTTTATAATAGACTACAAAATGATTCAACGACAATTTGTTACCTTACCTCTCTACCATTACAAAATGACCAAAATTAAAAGCAACCATCTTTTAACAGGGTCTTTCACAGAGTGTAAGTTTTCATTTTGATAAAGTCCAATTAATTTTTTAATAAGTAATGCATTTGGTGTTATGTTTAAAAGTTCTTCACCAAGCCCAAGGTTCTGCAGATTTTCTCCTGTTTTATTCTAAAAGTTTTATTTTATGATAAAATCTATGATCCATTTTGAGTTACTTTTTGTATAAGGTATGAGATCAAGGTTCATCTTAAACTGTGGTTAAGAGGATGAAAAGGCAAGTTACAGATTAGAAGAAAATATCTGCAAATACTTATCTTACAAAGGGCTCATATTTAAAAACATATAAAGAGCTTTTGGCTGGGCACGGTGGCTCACGCCTATAATCTCAACACTTTGGGAGGCCAAGGTGGGCAGATCACCTGAGGCCAGGAGATTGAGACTGGCCTGGCCAACATGGCGAAACTCCATCTTTACAAAAAACACACACAAAAAATTAGCTGGGCATGGTGGTGCACACCTGTAATCTCAGCTATTTGGGAGGCAGAGGGCCGAGAATCTCTTGAGAGTAGGAGGCAGAGGTTGCAGTGAGCTGATATCACACCACTGCACTCCAGCCCAGGTGACACAGCAAAACTCTGTCTCAAAAAATAAAATAAGCCTGGCACGGTGGCTCACACCTGTAATCTCAGCACTTTGGGAGGCTTGAGGTGGCAGGACTGCCTGAGGTCAGGAGTTTGAGACCAGCCTGACTAACATGGTAAAACCCCATCTCTACTAAAAATACAAAAATTAGCCAGGCGTGATGGTGGGTGTCTGTAATCCCAGCCACCTGGGAGGCTGAGATAGGAGAATTGCTTGAACCTGGGAGGCGGAAGCTGCAGTAAGTTGAGACTGGGCCATCACACTCCAGCCTTGCCAACAAGAGTGAAACGCATCTCAAAAAGAAAATAAAATAAATTTAAAAATATATATATAAAGAGCTTTTAAAACACCACAGTAAAGAAGCAAACACTCCAATTAGAAAGTGGGCAAAAGGACAGGAAGAAATATTTCACCAAAGAGAAAATATGGATGGCAAATAAGGAAGATTTTCCGGCCAGGTGCAGTGGCTCACACAGGTAATCCCAATACTTTGAAAGGCTGAGGCAGCAGTATGGCTTACACTTAGGAGTTCGAGACCAGCCTGAGAAACATGGTGAAACCCCATCTCTACATGGCCAGACATGGTGACACACGCCTGTAGTCCCGCCACTTGGGAGGCTGAGACAGGATTGCTTGAGCCCAGGAGACAGAGGTTGCAGTGAACTGAGATCACACCACAGCACTCCAGCCTGGGTGACAGTGCAAGACTGTCTCAAAAGGATACATAAGCCTGTAATCCCAGCACTTTGGGAGGCTGAGGCAGGTAGATCACGAGGTCAGGAGATTGAGACCATCTTGGCTAACACGGTGAAACCCTATCTCTACTGAAAACACAAAAAATGAGTTGGGCATGGTGGCGGGCGCCTGTAGTCCCAGCTACTTGGGAGGCAGAGGCAGGAGAATGGCATGAACCACGGGAGGCGGAGCTTGCAGTGAGCCAAGATCACGCCACTGCACTCCTGCCTGGGCGACAGAGTGAGATTCTGTCTCAAAAATAAAAATATTCTCAACATTATTAATCATTAGGGAAATGCAAATTAAGACCATGATGAGATATTACTACACATCTACTAAAACAGCTAAAATAAAAAAATAACAGTATCAAATGGCAATGAGGATGCAGAGAAACAATGTCTCATACATTACTGGTAGAAATGTAAAATGATACCACACCACTCTGGAAAAGCTTGTCAGTTTATGCATTTACCATACGATCCTGCAATTGCACTCCTGGGCATTTAGCTCAGAGATATGAAAAGTTATGTCCTCACAAACCTGTACATGATTGTCCATAGTATGTTATATTAGCCAAAAACTAGAAGCAACCAAAATGCCCAACAGGTGAACGGTTAAACAAGTTGTGGTACATCCACACCATGAAATACTACTTAGCAATAAAAAGGAACAAACTACTGATACATGCAACAACGTGGATGGATCTCAAAAGTATTATGCTGAGTGATAAAAACCAATCTCAAAAAGTCACATACTGTATGATTCCATTCATATAACATTATAGAAAATGACAAAATTGTAGAGATGGAGAACAGATTAGTGGTTGCCAGGAGTTAGGGATACCTGATGGGGGGAGGGGCTGGGTACATGGGACTATAAAGAGGGACTATGAGAGAGATCTTTGTGGTGACAGAATAGTTCTGTATCTTGACAGTGGTGGTAATGGTTACACAAATATACATGTGATAAAATGATACAGAAATAGATACATACTTATACCAAGATCAATTTCCTTGTTTTGATATTGTATTGTAACTATATAAAATGTAACCTATGAGGGAAACTGGGTGAAGTGTACACATGGACCTGTCTTTGCAACTTCTTGTGAATCTATATAATCATTTCAAAATAGACGTTTTTAAAAATGCAATTGACATAATTCAAAAGTATAGAAAAAATCGGAGAAATTTATGAATTTGTTGAAAAGGGTGATGTTGTAATGCTAAATGCAAACCAAAGAGGGATGGGGTGGTCACAGTGCAGTCTAGAAATACGGCTGGAGAGTTTGTCCAACCCTCCAAAATAGATAGTTCAGTCAAACATGTACTGAGTACCTAGGATTTGCAAGACAAAGTGTTACTTCTGAATTAATTTACTCTCTAATATGACAAGATAGACTATTATTAAAGACCTCTGCAAAAGCAGTTCCCTTTGCCTTGTTTGCTCTTCTTCTTTCACTTTTTCTAGTTAGTTCTTATTTATCCTTGAACTCTCAGCTCAGCGTCACTTCTTCAGGGAAACCTTCCCTAGTTCTTCTGATTGCCCTCCATATTAGATCAGTTTCCTCTGTGACATGTTTGAACAGCACCCTATATACTTCATTCATAATACTAATCACCACTCACAAACTGTGATTATTTGATATTTATTTTTCCCACTAGGCTGACATTTCCAGAAGGACAGAGTAGCTTATGGCTGTATTCTCAAACTCAACACCATGCCTGCCCAGCAAATGGCAGAAGCTCAAAGTAGATGTACAGAATACATATATGCAAAGCTAAAATTCATATGTACAAATGAGTAAGAAGAATAAGATTTACTGGAGTTTGGAAGAATCCTGTATCACTCCAACCTGAGAAAGCCAGTTTATAAAGGATAGAAGGCTCATGTAGAAGATAAAGAATCTCCGCCAGGTGCTGTGGCTCATGCCTGCAATCCCAGCACTTCGGGAAACCAAGGTGGGTGGATCATTTGAGGTCAGGAGTTCGAGACCAGCCTGGCCAACATGGTGAGACTCCGTTGCTACTAAAAATACAAAAAATTAGCTGGGCATGGTGGCGGGTGCCTGTAATTCCAGCTACTCAGGAGGCTGAGGCAGGAGAATCTCTTGAACTGAGGAGGCGGAGGTTGCAGTGAGCCAAGATAATGCCACTGCACTACAGTCTGGGCAACAAGAGCAAAACTCCATCTCAAAAAACAAAAAAGAAGATAAAGAAGAAAATAAAGAATCTCAATTCTGAAGCTGAATATAAACTTGGGCCTTTACGCAAAACAAACTCAATAAAGAAAAGAAACCGAGGAGCAGCTGTGCAGAGTTCTTTAGGAAAATTAATGTAGACATTGGGCTTGCACTGAGGGGGTAAGACACTAGAGACAGTAAAAATAACTAAAAGGACGCTGTGGTAGTGCAGGCACAAAACAACAAGGTCCTGAATGAGGGTGGTCATGGGAACAGAAAGATACGAGAAACACTAAGAATAAAGAAGCAACAGAGCTTAACAACTGATAGATATAGGGGGATGAAAGAAGGAAGAACCAGAGATTATTCAGGAGGTTTAACAGTGACTCATCAGTAAAAGATAATACCATTAACAGAAATTGGGAAGTCATAACTAATTCCCCTTAGGAGAAGGAATGTGCTTTGCTGGAAGCGATGGGTGTCATCCACACACAATTTAAGATACAAGACTAGATGTAGAAGAAAGTCAAGGTTGGCAATGTAGATGTGTGAACGGATCAGTTAAGGTTATAAGAAAATCAATGAGATCTCCCAAGGAGAAGGTATAAAGAGACTCAAATGGAAATCCTTTAAAACAACTTGAAGGCCTCCTTGCTGAAATTATGTTTATCAAGTTACACCATCATTCAGACTAGGAGCTCCTTAAACACATTTCTGATCTCATCCTTGCATTCTCTAAGGTATACAATGCAGAGCTTGTACATAACTGGTACATTGTAGCTTATTAAAGGAATCAACCATTCAAAATAATTTCTGATGAATACTTCCTGTTCTAGTTTGCGTTTCAAAACGTGGTGCTCTGGGTAGTACTTTGAAAGGTACAGGTTTTACTTTAAATTAGTAAAATCAGTGAATTTAAACATTTTAAATCATTTACCCAAAAGATCCTACTTCCCCCCTCCCCCCAAAAAAAGCCCCTAATTAGACTAGGGCTAAAGGCAAATTGTAAATAGAAGTATTGATAGAAAATACTCTTCAAGAAGTTTTTGAATAAGCAGAAAATATTATTTACCAAGGAAGTGAAACAAATGAAAACTTTCAATCATATGCATTACACAAGTTGACAACATCCAAAAAGTAAGCTTCAGGTGAACAGAAGAATAAATGAAACCTAAATGCATAATTAAAGGGGAACTGAGAACAGCCAAGACACACAATTTTTTTTTTTTTTATTTTTTAACATAATGAGGTAAAAGTCATTGGCCTGCACTCCCACAAAATATTCCTGGGTATTACAGTCAGTGATGGAGTAACAGGCTAATCTGATATAATACTTAGGTAAACGGTATTTCCTTAGTTGCAGTTTAAAAATAAGAAAAAACGACTGCTAAAATGGATCGGGGGAAAAATCTGTTGACAGGCTCACAAAATTAAATTATTATTGTATTGACAACTTAAGCCTTTTCAAGGTTGAGGTCTGCCACACCGCTCTAACCCTGAATCATAAGCAAATGTCCTAGCTGCTTTCAGATAGGTGTTTGTGGGACAAGTCAGAGAAGAGAAAAGAAACCGGTTGTAGTTACAAGACTCTAGGAACCCGACAAGTCATTTATAATCCAACGACCCTCTCAGTATCAGACGGGCTTCCACAAGTCTAAAAGATGGTCAATTAGTATTTGCCTGCTTGTTTCCAACAATAGCAAATGAACCATTGGTAAACTGACCATTCTCAGAGTCGGACAGCTCGAATTTGTTGCAAAATCCTTCGAAGTTATCTCCCAGTAACTTTCATTCCTGGTCCTGGTTCAAGAGCAACATAGTGAAAGGTGAAAGTCGTCTTTTTCTTTAAAAAAAACTTTTTTTAAAAAAAACAAAACAGGTTTTACTTCCTCGCATGTCAATATGTTCCCTTCTTTCAACAATGGGGAAATCTCTCCCCCTTTTCCCCCCTTCAATGTTTGACTCCCCTTAAAGAAAAACGGAATACCAGGCACAGGGAACATAGAGTTCCTTTGACTCAGAGCCGCGACCTCTGAGCAGAGCGGAGGAAAGGGGCTTAAATAACCACACACACTAGGAAGAGTCGCAGCTGATACGAATCACCATTGCCAAAAAGCAAACAGCTTCAGCCGGTGCCCAGGTGCTGGGACGCAATAGAAGTCGCACAGACTTGGCCTGGCAGCTCTGAGGAAATGGGGGCCAGGGAGCCTGCACCTCTTCTTGCCAAAGCCCGGGAGAGCTGAGTGAGCTTTCGTTCCCAGGCCGGCTGCAAGCCCGGCGCTTCACAAGGCAGAGCGCTCGGCCCCCGGGAAGCGGCATCTCTAAGAGGAAGGCTCAGTGAAACGCTTGGCAAAGTCCAAGCCGCGCCGTCGGGCCAGTTGTCTGTAAGCCCAGCTACCCCGCCTGCCAGACGCCATCCTGGAAACCCGCACCGGCAGGAGCTCCCGGAGTTGGAAATGTCTTTGGCTCGGCCGGGGTCCCCTCTGCCCGTCTATCCCGCCTGTCCACCCTCGCTCACTCCCTGGCCCAAGACTGAGCCGGGGACCACCCCAGGGGGTGGTGCCCAGGAGGCACACCACGCTTGGGGGAATGGTGGAGACCGGGATGGGGCTCCCTGGAGGGCGGGCGGGCGGCCGCAGCGGGTCACTCACCGAAAGGACGCTCATGCGGATTGGGGTCTCCAACAGGCACGCCATCTTGAGCCTTCCCACCCGGCTGCTGCAGGCGCCGGCGCGGGGGCCGGCACTTTCGACAGCCAACTATTGGCCAACGCTAGTCATCGCTCCCTAAAGACAGCCGGATAGACGAGAACTGGTCACGCTCTGGACACCGCTCAAGTACCAAAAAGGCCCGCAGAAAGAAGGGCAAAAGGGAATCGCGTCAGGGGCTGTCCTACGAATCGTTCTCTCAGAAACAGCAGCTACTCTGAGCCTGGTTTAGAGGTGGGAGCGGGCAGCGGTTTCCGCATGCGCAAAGAAGATCTGCCGGCCCCACCTGCCGCTCGCGGTGGGCGGGGCCCTAGAGGCGGAGTCTCGCCCTGGCGCTACGAGCTCTACCGACTGATAAATTGCAGTTTGTGGGTTCCCGTATTCATATTTGGAAAAAGTAGTACGTGGAGCCATATACATAGTTTGAAGTTCACTTTCATATTCATTCTCTCTCTCTCTGCACCAAACTCCCGGCGTCGTTATCTCCATTTTATAGGTGGGGAAATTACGATCCCAGAACCTTTGTCAACCATAAGAGTGATTGTTTCACGATCCAGTACAGAAGTGTGACTTGCCTTAGCTTGTGTGTCGGCCCCGTTTATTCTGGTGTAGTGTTGAGAATAGCCAGAATGCTTGGGCTTCTTCCTAGCTATTTCTCAGCTGCTTTACCCTGGGTAAGTTATCTAACCTTATGTTTTGAGTTTCCTCATCTGTAAAATAAAGGTTAATGAGGATAAAGGAGTCAACAAATGTGAAGCGCTAAGAAAAAACCTAAAACATGGAAAGCGTTATACATATGTGTTAATATTTCTCCAGCTTCTGAGTTAAGTGGGGAAAATGGGGGCAAATATCTAAATATTTCACACTAAAACACTCTGATAACCGAAGCCAAATAAAAGTATGCTTTTAATTATAGTTGATTAATTCAGCTGTCCTACTACTTTGTGTGTGTGTGTGTGTGTGTGTGTGTGTGTGTGTGTGCGCGCGCGCGCACTTGGTTGGACAAGTTTCACCTTCGTACTGCTTGCAACCAGTAAGGTTTTCACAGTAGGGTTGCAATTAGCCTCTTAACATTACTTGTATTCCTTCCATTTCTATAGCCACACCCTAATTCAGGCTCTTGTAACCTCTCCCCTGGACTAGAGCAAAAGCCTTCCAACTGGTCTTGTAGCTGATAGCCTCTCCCTCACTTTGCTCTTCACTGTTTTCCTGTCTTCCTCCTGTACTTGGTTTCCAAATTTAGTATAGCATTTATCACCCCTGTTTATGGGTCTGTGTTCCTTAACAAACTGTTGAGTTCCTGGAAGGCAGGAATTTTATTTTAGGTAGTCCTTCTGCTATAATACTATTTCTGAAACTTGGGTAGTCTGTACACCACCTACACGACCTTTGCCAGTCTGCACCTAGGTATTATTATTCATTCAATATTTTTATTTAAAGCCAATTTCAACTCATTAAAAAATTTTGGCTTTATCTGAAACCACAATACTCTGTGAACTGAAGTTTGTTGTGCTCCTTATTTTTATTCTAGTACACATTAACTACAAAAAGTTTAAATGTCCATCCATGGACCGCCTAAAATCACATCATATACTGCATACTGCAATGCAGCAGAGCATAACCCTAATACATAGCATATAGAGTCATTACTACTGTATTTGATCCACACTCCATCCATTAGCTCAAGGAATACATCCTCCAGGAATCGCCTCCCCCAGGCAGGGGTTAGATACCCGTTTCCCCATGCCTTCCTACTTCACTTTAATTGTAGGGTGGTTTTGTTGTTGTTAATGGTTTCCTTGTTTGTCTCGCTATACACTTCAGGACAGGCACTGGGAATTTTATCTTCTAGGTTGTCTGTCTCAGTACCTAGCACAGTCACTTAGTAAATTTTGTTGAACGAATTTTTGGCTTAGTTTGAGCCTGGGACGAAGATTTGGGTGCATGTAGTTTATTTAGGAAGTGCTTTCAGGGAACAAAATTGATAGGTCAGGGAGAGTGAGAAAAGAAAGAAGAAATATTCAAGATAATTGTCCATTATTGATACCACTGTTTATTCCTCACTCACCTCTGAAAAACATACAGAATACCTCTCTGGATTGTCCATCTTGAAGCTACAGTATTTATCCATCAATACCGTCCTGTAATGGTTGAGGATTTCCCTAGGGCTATTAACTCCCTGCCCTCCTGGATTATATTTGTGCTCAAAACAGAACGGGCTTCCTTAACATGATACAAAAAAGCAGAGTCTGCAGGTTTCATCTTAGGGTAGGATATAGGCAGCATAAATCTGAGCTTACACAGAACTTAACTGCTGCTGTGGCTGAAATCAAAGCAGGGAGGAGCTAGAAATGTAACTCAAGACATCTCACACCTACCTCTGTTACCCAGGCTTTCCTGTTTTATATCCAGAAGGCTGACATGGACATTTTACAGGAAGAAAGCATTGAATAGCCAACTCCTGAGCTTGGAGATCAGAAATCTTTCTCCCAGTTCAAATTTTGCTGATAAATAACTTTAGGTACACTCTAAGTAATGAGTAGAAATTGGAGGATAAAAGGAATTTTTGATTCATCCTCCATGTGACGATAACAAAACAGTTAAGGCTGGGTGCAGTGGCTCACACCTGTAATCACAACACTTTGGGAGACTGAGGTGGATGGATCACCTGAGGTCAGGAGTTCAAGACCAGCCTGCTCAATATGGTGAAACCCTATCTCTATTAAAAATACAAAAATTAGCTGAGCTTAGTGGCATGCACTTGTAGTTCCAGCTACTCAGGAGGCTGAGACAGGAGAACTGCTTGAACCCGGGAGGTGGAGGTTGCAGAAAAAAAACAAAAACAGTTAAATTTGGCACTGTGGTGAGGAGAGTGAAATATCTATGCTGACTACTCTGCAAACAGAAATGAAACTTCTCCCTGTCGTTCCATGACTCCTAGAGCAGCATTAATTTCTGAAAAAAATAATGACAACAAAGTGTGAGTTTAACGAGGAAAAAAATGAAATGCAAAACAAGCTGTAGCTGGAAAAAAATCTGAAAAATCTTTATAAATATCTATGTGGAACTGCCTAAGATGAGAAACAAAGCCAGAGAGAAATATATCTATACAAAAATAGGAAATTTAAAGTGTAGGAAGATAGGTATAACCCAAAACCTGAATGGTCCCAAAATGAATTTAGAAGAATCTTTAAAAAGACTTGAAAACAGATGAAATACTTTAAATAAAAAAGAAAATGGACTGACAATAGTATAGAGGAGATACAATGCAGTTCAACAGACACTAACTACAGGTTTTCTTGTGAATGCACTGAACTAGAGCTTTGAAGTGGAATAAAGACATCATTCTTGCCCTCAGCAGACAGGAATAAAAGTGAGATGTGAGGCTGGGCGCAGTGGCTCATGCCTGTAATTCCAGCACTTTGGGAGGCCGAGGCAGGTGGATTACCTGAGGTCAGGCATTTGAGACAAACCTGACCAATATGGTGAAACCCCGTCAATACTAAAAATACAAAAATTAACTAGGCATGGTGGCGCATGCCTGCAATCACAGCTACTCGGGAGGCTGAAACAGGAGAATTGCTTGAACCTGGGAGCGGAGGTTGCAGTGAGCTCAGATCGTGCCACTGCACTCCAGCCTGGGTGACAGAGCAAGACTCCATCTCAAAA
>NW_012098655.1:501548-502304 GCF_000951045.1 Mandrillus leucophaeus | reverse complement strand
GGTATTTACACAGTCTT
The DNA here is from genome assembly GCF_000951045.1 of Mandrillus leucophaeus. Taxonomy (NCBI): domain Eukaryota; kingdom Metazoa; phylum Chordata; class Mammalia; order Primates; family Cercopithecidae; genus Mandrillus; species Mandrillus leucophaeus. The sequence goes on along the minus strand of NW_012098655.1, from coordinate 502,287 downwards.
AAAGTTTCACTCTACAAGATACTAAGGATAGTAGAGGATAGTAGAGTACCTACCATTAGATACTTACTAATGGTAGGTAACATTTTATTTAAGTCATTATAATTAGTATCACCAGTAATGCAATAAACACCATGATATGATGTGCTGAGAAGAACACAAAATTACTTCTGTGGTATTCTTGCCAAAACTACATGAATATAATCATGAGGAAACATCAGATAAACCCTAATTAAGAAACATTCTACAAAATAACACACCTATACCCTTCAAAAATATCATGAAAGAAAAACTGAGGAATTGTTTCAGATTAAAGGACACCAAAGTGATATCACAACTAAATGCAACCTGTGATCTATAATTGGATCTTAGACAAGGAAAAACTTTTTTTTTAAATTTTGTTACAAAGGACATCAATGGGAAAATTGGTAAAATTTGAATAAAGTTTGTAGATAAGGTATCATTGCTAATGTATTGATTTTGATAATTGTACTGCTGTCATGGAGAGAATGCCCTTGTTTTTAGGAAATACACAATGAAAAATGTAAGTGTAAAAAATTGAGTCACTGTGGATTAAGCAACTGTTTTTCTTTAATAATGAAAAATAAACTATTTTAATTTATTTTAATAATGAAAAGAATTTCAAAAAAGAGAACCTAGCTAAGGATCCTGGAAATTTATTCATTTGACAAAACATAGATAGATAGATAGATAGATAGATAGATAGATAGATAGATAGATA
>NW_012098655.1:500622-501498 GCF_000951045.1 Mandrillus leucophaeus | reverse complement strand
AAAAGAAAAGAAATATGTATATGTCTAAAATAGAAGTAGTCAGATGTTTACAAAGTTTTAAAATTAGAAACCACGGTAAAAAAGAAAATGCTCATTTAAAAATTGAATTATTGCCATGGTAGAATTCCAACTTACAAATGTAGAAGAAATGATAGAATTAGAAAATCAGGCTTGGTGCAGTAGCTCATGCCTGTAATCCCAGCACTTTGGGAGGCCAAGGCGGGTGCACTTGAGACCAGGAGTTCGAGATCAGCCTGGTCAACATGGCAAAAACCTGTCTCTACTAAAAATACAAAAATTAATTGGTCATGGTGGTGCGAGGCTGTAATCCCAGCTACGTGGGGGCTGAGGCATGAGAATCACTTGAACCCGGTAGGCGGAGGTTGCAGTGAGCTCAGATCGTGCCACTGCACTCCAGCCTGGGTGACAGAGCAAGACTCCATCTCAAAAAAAAAAAAAAAAAAAAGTGAGACTGTGAGAGGTTCAATAATTTGCTTAAGGTTGTTTGGGGAGTAAGAGGCTGAATCAATTTGGGTACAGGTTTCTCTGGTTCCAGAATTATTTCCAGAGCTCCTACAGTCCTCCAGAACTTAATAGGACTTTCCCAGATGAGACTACTGAATGTTCATCTAAGCAACCATCCTATAAAGGAATGTCCACAAGGGCTTTTGTGGTGGAAAATAGTGCATCAATAATTCATCAGGTCCACAGAAGGTATGAAATGTATATGCCTGGCCAGGCGCAGTGGCTCATGTCTGTAGTCCCAGCACTTTGGGAGACCGAGATGGGCTCACTTGAGCTGAGCTCAGGAGTTCAAGACCAGCCTGGGCAATGTGGCAAAATCCCACTGCTACCAAAAAAAAAAAAAAAAAAAAA
>NW_012098655.1:494177-499987 GCF_000951045.1 Mandrillus leucophaeus | reverse complement strand
ATAGATAGATAGATAGATAGATAGATAGATAGATAGATAGATAGATACCAGGTACCTACTATGTGCCAGGCACAATGCCCACCAGTGGAATACAATTATGAACAAGATGAATATATTCCCTGTTCTCACAGAGCTTTCAGGCAAGAAGTAAAGAGAATCAAGTGAACAAGTCATTACACTGTAGGGTGGGAAGTGAGAGGGTGTGGGGCCAAGGGAGTACATAGGAGAGAAACCTCACCAGAACTGAGGTCGTAGGAGGGCCTTATGGTAGAGCTGGCACCCACGCTCTGACCTGAAGTGTAAATAGGAATGAACCAGGCAAAGCCCTGTATGCTATTCCACACAGATCCTGGCTTATCCATGAACATTTGTCTAATCGAATAATTAAGTACTTCCCTGGATGTAGATGTGGAAACACTGGCAGATTGTCCAAAATCATATTAGGACAAGAGTCCCAATTATTTATAGGTGAAGAAGAAACATTATATATACTATCAGCCCATCTTTGATGGTTATATGACCTTCTGGATTGTCCAGGTAATAGAAAGACTCCCCTACTCCCCTCAAGCAAGGGCGACCACATTAGGCAGATGCATTTCAATTAGGGAAGCAAAAATAACAAATTACGCAAAGTAGATCTGATCTTTTTGCCACTTACAATACAGGAACATAATTTGGAAGCCATAAAATGTATACACAGGAGATATTCCTTGTTTTATTTCTGCTAAAATCAGAAAGTCCACAAAATTTCTGGTAAGTTTAAAATTCAGAGATTAGAGACACCACAGAACTCTTTTATCTGTCTGTGATGTTTGCTTTTCTATGCAACTACTGACTATAGTTTTACTGCATCAGGCATAGGTCACTGTCTCTGCTTAGCTTTCTTGTAGAGTGCTGCCATCAGGTGGTAATAGGTGCCATAATCACTTAGTTCAATTATAAGATATGGATAGCAATGATGAATGTTTTTCCTGATGTTTGTAATACTTTACTTAGAAGCGAACTTGAAAACTCATGGCCCAGATACCCCGTAGTGCACTCCCTTATTTCATGAAAGTTTCTGCTCAATATGTCACCCTAACAGCAAGGCCTTCCTGAACTACCTTGTATTAACTACCCTGCAACATTTCCTATCCCTTTACACTGCTCCATTTTTAATCATCCATCTATTAAACACAGTTCTTCCTTCCTGAATTCTTATTTGTATTCACGTCTTATTTGGCTGGATTTCGTTATAGTCTTTTTTTTTTTTTTTTCCAGGAAGGGTCTATGAGTGTTGTCTCCCTGGAGTTCTTTTCAGTGGTCAAAAACATCTGCTTGCTGCCTTTTACGTGAATAACATCTTGGCTGGCATATCATACAGGAAAACAGAACCCATTCTAAGTTTTTTAAACAAAAAGATGACAAGTTATTGGAAGACCTAAAGTTGCAAAAAGGCAGGGTTTATTTTACTTGAGATCAGGAGCTGCAGAACGTTCACCACTAAAGAAGCTTAGGGTGCTGGCTGCCACTGAGAAGGTCAGGCTTGTCTGCTGCTACCACAATTGCCAGAGACAGAAAAGAAGCAGCTTTCACCTTTCTTCTGCCTCCTAATCTCACACAAGTGCCTCCCACTTGTAAAACCTAATCCAGAACTAAGGTGGCATGGGAATCCAAAAAATACAGTTCCTTAACTTTTAGTCCCTGCAATACAGGTATGAGCAGATAAGTAAAGATATATATACATAATTTGAGAATAAGTTTCAGAAATGATGTCCATTTACACCTAAATATTTCAGTGTGTGTTTCCTGAAAACAAGGAATTCCCTTATATAACACCAGTGAAATGATCAAAATTGGGAAATTAATGCTAATATACTTCTATCTAATTTGCAGATCTTATTCAGATTTTGTCAATTGCCTTAATTAATGTTTTTTTTTCTGGTAAATCTTTTTTTTTTTTTAAAGACAGGGTCTTGCTCTGCCACCCAGGTTGGAGTGCAGTGGCATGATCATGGCTCACTGCAGTCTCCACCTCCCCGGCTCAAGTGATTCTCCTACCTCAGCCTCCTAAATAGCTAGGGACACAGGCACCCACCATCACACCTAGCTAATGTTTTCTTAATTTTTTTTGTAAAGTGGTCTCACTATATTGCCCAAGCTGTTCTCAAACTCCTGGCCTCAAGCAATTCTCCTGCCTTGGCCTCCTAAAATGCCGAGTTTACAGGCATGAGCCACAATAGCTGGCCCGGAAATATTTTATATCTTGATATGGGTGGTTGTCATACGTGCATCATCACACTGTGCATGTAAAATGTTATTTATGTTAATTTAAGTAAGCTATACCTTAATTAAAATTTTTTACATGGAGGAAAAAGATCTAGAGGAAAACAATTCCCATAGATTAAAAATAAAATATAGAAGTTAAATTTAACAATGTAAAAAACATCCATTGTTCTATTTCAACAACATCTATATAGAAGGAAAATAAAATATTTAAAACTCATCAGAACTATTAATTTCCATATTTTTCTACCCTCCCAATCAATGTAAGCATCATGAAAATTATATCTTCCTTGTAAATTTGAAATAAATTGCTCCAACATCACTCTGGACACAATGCCTTCGTATCTTTGATAATCTTTACAGTGTCTCCTATTATCATTGTTCTGTTTACATGTACTGCTTCATTTTTAATTAATTTTGGTGTTTTTTCTTAGAATATTTATTTTAACTAATTTTTTTACATGGTAAGAGATGGATTTATTATTCTCTGTACTACCTTGATTAGATTATCTTTTCTTGATTAAGTTTTCCAGAGGTGTTTTCTTTGCTTGTTTTTGTCTTGGTCACTCATCCTTTTTTTTTTAAGACAGAGTCTAACTCTGTTGGCCAGGCTGGAGTACATTAGCTGCAACCTGTGCCCCCAAGTTCAAGCGATTCTCCTGCCTCAGCCTCCCAAGTAGCTGGGATTACAGGCACTCACCACCATGCCCAGCTAATTTTTTGTATCTTTAGTAGAGACAGGGTTTCACCATGTTGGCCAGCCTGGTCTGGAACTCCTGACCTCAAGTGATCCACCCACCTCAGCCTCCCAAAGTGCTGGGCTTACAGGTGTGAGCCACTTCGCCTGGCCCAGTCATTCTTTATTTACCAGTTTGGTCATCTTCCTTTCTGAAAGTTTTAGAAATATTCACCTACTTTCATTTAGCTTGCATTCTAGTTAGGAAAACTATTTGTCAGGAAAATGAAAAGTCCTTGGCCACTTAAAGGAAAAAAAGAAACTGATAATTTTAGAATCTCTTAGAGGGAGGTAATTTTTTTGTTTTGTTTGTTTTTTTGTTTGTTTGTTTTTGAGAGGGAGTCTCGCTCCGTCTCTCCCAGGCTGGAGTGCAGTGGCGCGATCTCGGCTCACTACAACCTCCGCCTCCCAGGTTCAAGCAATTCTCCTGCCTCAGCCTCCCCAGAAGCTGGGAGGAGGAGGAGTAGTAGGCGCGCGCCACCACGCCGGGCTAATTTATGTATTTTTAGTAGAGACGGTTTCACCATGTTGGCCAGGCTGGTCTCAAACTCCTGATGTCAAGTGATCCGCCCGCCTTGGCCTTCCACAGTGCTGAAATTACAGGCGTAAGCCACCGCACCCGGCGGAGGGAGATAGTTTTTAAATCCTCGGTGGATTTTAAAGTTTTATTTAAAAATAATTATTTTGGGGTGTTTAAAAATATTTTTTAAAATTCTAATTCACTTTCAGGTAATTGTCTTTGCCTTGAGAGGTTCGTCCTAAGGAATCCACCATTTGCGCCTGCTTGCTCGTTTATCTTGGTTTTATTTTATCAAACTAAATTCCTACTTTTGGGGATTTTATTTACTATCCTAGTTTTGAATTTTAGCATCCGTGAGACTGCTAGGACTCAAGGACCTGTAAAGATAGGCGAAGACAGACCAAGCGCAAGAATCCTCTTTTCTTCTTTTCTTCTTTTCTTTTTTTCTTTTTCTTTTTTCTTTTTGGAGACAAGGTCTTGCTGTGTCCCCAAGGCTGGAGTGCAGTGGTGAAATCTCCGCTCACTGCAGACTCCGTCTTCCGGGTTCAAGCAATTCTCCTGCCTCAGCCTCCCGGGTAGCTCGTACTACAGGCATGTGCCACAATGCCTTGCTAATTTTTGTATTTTTGGAGAGACGGGGTTTCGCCATGTTGGCCAGGCTGGTCTCGAACTCCTGGCCTCAAGTGATCCGTAAGGTACGGAGAGCATCAGGAAAAATAGCTAACGCATGCTGGATTTAATATCTAGGTGATAGGTTGATAGGTGCAGTAAATCATCACGGCAAACGTTTACCTGTGTAACAAGTCTGCACATCCTGCACATGCACCCTGGAAGATATAGATATAGATATAGATATAGATATAGATATAGATATAGATATAGATATAGATACAGATATAGATACAGATAGACCAGAAACGAGATATTTATTTATTTATTCTTTTTGAGACAGGGTCTCACTCTGTAACCCAGGCTGGAGTGCAGTGGCGCGATCTCGGCTCACTGCAACCTCCGCCTCCCGAGTTCAAGCGATTCTCCCGCCTCAGCCTCCCAAGTAGCTGGGATTACAGGCGTGCGCCATCACGCCTGGCTAAGTTTTCTTGCCTTGTCGCCCAGGCTGGAGTGCAGTGGCGCGATCTCCGCTCACTGCAAGCTCCGCCTCCCGGGTTCACGCCATTCTCATTCCTCAGCCTCCCGAGTAGCTGGGACTACAGGCACCTGCCACCATGCCCGGCTAATTTTTTTGTATTTTTAGTACAGACAGGGTTTCACTATGTTAGCCAGGATGGTCTCGATCTCCTGACCTCGTGATCCGCCCGCCTCGGCCTCCCAAAGTGCTGGGATTACAGGCGCGAGCCACTGCGCCAGGCCCACCCCGGGCTAAGTTTTATATTTTTAGTAGAGACAGAGTTTCACCATGTTAGCCAGGCTGGTCTCGAACTCCTGGCTTCAAGAGATCCACCCGCCTTGGCCTCCCAAAGCTGGGACAACAGGCGGGAGTCACCGCGGCCAAGAAACGAGATTTTTAAACTAAGAATCCAATGAAACAAAAATAGACAATAGAATCAGCTCTGCAGATAAGATATTGGGCTTAGAAGATAGGCAACCTAAAATAACTACGATTAATATATGAGAGAAAGAGAGGAAAAGATGAAGAAAACAAATTAAAAGATAAAGAATCTCTTTAAACTATTGGCTTTACTGGAAAATAATCCAATATGAATCCTAAAATTGAAAAGGACTATGTTAAAACATTAACAAATGAGTTTATACATTGGAAATAGAACAAAATAGGATTAGTAAACTAGAAGACAGGTTGTTAGAAATTATCCAAAATAAAACACTGATAAAAATGAGAACTATGGAACAGAAATAAAAGATAGATAAAATACCATGGAAAAATTCCAAAGGAGTAGGAAAAGACAGGAAAAAAAAAAAAAAAAAAGCAACATTTAAGTAGATACTGACCAAGAATTTTCCAAAACTGAAAAAAGATACCAAGCTATAGATTCAGAAAGCATAAATGAGATAGGTTCAAAAAAACAAAACAAAAAACACTTAGACATATTTTATTAAAATAGCTGTAAGGAGTAGGGAGAGAAAGAAGAGAAAGAGATAACAGTAAACAGCAAAGAAAAAGGCACATTACTGGCCGGGCGAAGTGGCTAACACCTTAATCTTAGCACTTTGGGAGGCCGAGGTGGGAGGATCTCTTGAGGTCACGAGTTCGAAACCAGCTTGGCCATCGTGGTGAAACCCCGTCTCTACTAAAAATACAAAAAATTAGCT
>NW_012098655.1:486453-491642 GCF_000951045.1 Mandrillus leucophaeus | reverse complement strand
TTTTTTTTTTTTTTGAGACAGAGTTTCACTCTGTTGCCCAGGCTGGAGTGCAGTACCGCGATCCTGACTCACTGCAACCTCCGTCTCCTGGGTTGAAGCGATTCTCCTACCTCAGCCTCCCGAGTAGCTGGGATTATACCCAGCTAATTTTTGCATTTTTAGTAGAGACGGGGTTTCACCACGTTGGCCAGATTGGTCTCGAACTCCAGACCTCAGGGGATCCGCCCGCCTCTGCCTTCCAAAGTGCTGGGATTACAGGAGTGAGCCACCGCGCCCAGCCCCGGGCAATTCCTTTTGAAAGAGCTTTTTAACTTTTTATGATGAGGTCAATTTCTTTTTGTTGTTGTTGTTTTTTCAGAACTTATTTGCTTTTCTACTATGCCCAGTTGTGGTAACTGACTTTGCTCTTATGTTCTAGGTATTACTCTGGAGACAAAAAAGCCCCAGTTCTCACGCTCTTCATTGGGGGAAACCATGAAGCCTCAAATCATTTGCAAGAGTTACCCTATGGTGGCTGGGTGGCACCAAACATTTATTATTTAGGTATGTGATTGTGTCTGTGGATAGTTTTTTTTCCTGGGATGGAAGAGTCTATCAGGATTTGCGCTAGTTGGGCTGTGTCTTGACAGGTATGGTGTTTGGAGAATGTCATTAATTTAAATAGTTAATCATGAAAATTTAATTAAGATAGTTAATTATTAAATGGTTGATCATGATAATATGCCCTTCATCTAGTGTTTTAAGCACTAGCTAATATAATTGAAAGACCTCACACACTATTTGTAATCGCTTCATTTTTTCTTACAATTTTTATTGAATTAAAAAAAGACCTTAAACTTTTATTAATAGAAATTCTTAAGCATACACAAAAGTAGAGTATAGCATGATGAATCTCAGTACCTGTTACCCAGCTTCAACGACTATTATATTGAAGTCTCCTGTTTTTTTTTTTTTTTTTGTGGGAAGAGATGACTAGAGTATTTAAAGCAAATCCAACTGTTAGATTATTTCACTTATACATATTTCAGTACATGTTTGTAAGTGATGAGGATCTTTAAAAATACTACTACAGTACTGTTATTATACTTAACTGAAGTACTCATTATCTATTGCCATGTTCATGGTCAGATTTCCCTACTTAACCTAGGGATGTCTGCTTTACAATTGGTTTAAATAGGACCCAGACAAGGCCAGCCCATTTCATTTGGTTGTCACGACTCTGAAGTCTATTAGACTATAATAATCTCCCTGTCTCTCTTTTTCATGCCATTTACTTGCTGAAGAAAACACGAAATTTGTCCTGTGGCATTTTCTGCATTCAGGGTTTAGCTGATTGGATTCCTTTTATCCTCTGCATTTCCTATAATCTGCTTTTAGATTGACAGATTTGATTAGATTGTTTCAATATTAGTCCCTATAAACTATATAGCCTTTTCATCCCTTTATTTTTCGAGACAAGGTCTGGTTCTGTTGCCCTGGCTGGAGTGCAGTGGCTCCATCTTAGCTCATTCATCTCAGCCTCTGGCCTTCCAGGCTCAAGCCATCCTCCCACCACAGCCTCCCAAGTAGCTGTGACTTCAAGCGTGTACCACCATGCCTGGCTAATTTTTTTGTTTTTTTGTATTGTTTTGTGGAGACTGAGTTTGGCCATGTTTTCCACGCTGGTCTCGAACTCATAAGCTCAAAGTGATCCGCCCACCTGGGCCTCCAAAGTGGTGAGATTACAGGGATGAGCCATCCCACCTAGCTTCATCCCTTTATTTAAATGTATATTCTTTCTAGAACTGTTTATAGGTTTTACCAATGATGAGATTGTAATTTCAGAAATTTAGTTTCCCTACTTTGCTACTTATTGATCATCTTTTGATGTATTCGTTCTATATTACAATATTGTGAAAAAGTGAAATTGTCAGAAGATGATCAATCAGAAATGAAACTAGAAGCTGCAGGTTCTTTATACCTTACCTGTTGATTTTCAGGTTTATACATGTAAGTCCATCATAGGACATTTTCCGCCTCCCACTACCTCCCCCGTGTATTCAGTTAGTTACCAAATTATGTCTGTTTCACTTTCAGCACCCTATCTCATTTGTCCCTTCCGCAATCTACTTAATGTTTTGGCTCATCTAATTCCAGACCTTGCCTTTATATACTTTTATAATATATCCCTAATACACTGTTGGCATATTATTATGTAAAAAGGGTAACCTCATCATGGTGCTTAATTTTCAAATAATTTTAGAACTGTGTGGAATTCCATCTAAATGGAATGGTTTATTCAGTCAGTGTAAAGAGATTCCTTTTACCTACAGTAATTTTATTTAACTGTACTGTTTAGGTTTGGCTGGTGTGGTAAAATACCGAGGTGTAAGGATCGGTGGAATCTCTGGTATCTTTAAATCTCATGACTATCGGAAAGGTATTGTTTTGAGAATTATTTTTAAACTTTAGAACTCGCATGCCCCAGAGTAACTTAAGCATAATATATACTTTGACTCTTTCATATATCTTTGTATCCTTGATCTAGTTTTATCAAGTCTTAGTATTTTGCTAGTTTTTATTTTTATTTTTAAGAAATAAAACAGTATAGATACAATTAAAGTTCATTGTTTATCTGTCCTCAATCTCATTCCCTTCTTTTCTTCCCTCCCTCTCTTTGCCAGGCAGTCACTATGTTGAATTTGGTGATTATAATTTACTTGATTATTTTACATCATTACCACATGTATAAGAGCTTTAAACAATGTACTTGTTTTAAGCTTCATATAAATGTATCATATTGCTTGTATCTTTCTCCAACTTGCTTCTTTGTTTAACATGTTTTGAAATCCGTGTTGATACATGTAATCTAATCTGTTCATCTGTAAATAATATTCCATTATATAAGTATATCACAACTGCCTATTCATTTCATTGTGTTTGAATGAATTATACCTTGATTTCAAAATTAAAGGAATAGCTTGGATTCACATCAATTTCACAAATTTCATGAATTAAGTTGGCAGCTAAAACTTACATCCTGAATGTAACTGTTACAAGTCTGTTCCCTGCCGCTTGGCTCTTTCTTATTCTAAACTGTTGAAATGGAGGTACAAAATAGGCTGTCTTCTCTGTGGCAGGTGTGAGTACAAATTGGAACCACTCTTGGGAAGATGTTTATCAGTTTTTTCTGTTTTATCTCAGGGATATCATTTATGCATGTAATACACATATTTCTTTTTTGGCTTAAAACAACAATAATTTGTTATTTTATTAATATTGGGCGTAAGGAACTAGTCTCCAGTCAACATTTAGAAAGTAACCGAAGTGTGCCAGCAACCATGTGTGGGACCTTAGAAAGCACATACACCCTTAGTTGAGCCCGCACAGGAGACTGCAGTCCACCATCTTTTAAAAAAATTTCCCTAGATGACTTTTTAAAATCATATATACTGAAGGTGTACATGATATTTTGGAAACTTGTGTATATGTCTTTGTATTTGCAGTGTTTAAGGAAATTGAATGTAGCTTATTTTTCTTCTTCAATCTAAGGTCATTTTGAGTGCCCCCCTTATAATTCATCTACAATCAGGAGTATATATCATGTGAGAAATATTGAAGTCTATAAATTAAAACAGGTATGTAAAAAGTGCATTACAGCAGACTTGAAAAAATTTTGAAGTAATTCTGTACCAAAATGTATTTTGGTCATATTGGTATGCTACTTTCAAGAAGAGCAATTCAGTATTTTTTAAATGTGGATCTTGAGTTGTTTTTAGGAGTTTCACGATGAACATTTTGTTTTTCTTTTTTTGAGACAGAATATCACTGTGTCGCCCAGGCTGAAGTGCAGTGGCGTGATCTCAGCTCACTGCAACCTCCGCCTCCTGGGTTCAAGAGAGTCTTGTGCCTCAACCTTCTGAGTAACTGGAACTATGGGCGCCCACCACCACACCTGCCTAATTTTTTGTATTTTTAGTAGAGGTGGGGTTTCACCATGTTGGCCAGGCTGGTCTCGAACTCCTGACCTCAGGTGATCTGCCTGCCTCAGCCTCCCAAAGTGCTGGGATTACAGGTATGAGCCACCGTGCCCAGCAAATTTTTTTTTACTTCAATAATTACGAGTTTATTTTAGTAAGAATGAAACATTTAATTCATGATTTCAAATATTACTTAGGGTAAGGCTAAAGAATACCTATTAAAATAAAATTATATTTAAAAGAAAATATTAAAGTGATATTTTAAAGAAAATATTAAAATAAACATTTTATGTAATAGTAATTAAGTAATGGTATTAAATAGAAAATAAGTAATAGTAAAGATGATAGAGGAAATGGGAAAATTGTGAAGGTGGTATGGAAACACTACTTAATTGCAGAGTAGGTGAGACTAGGTTTTCGTTTGAGAACCCATTACATGGCTGACACTGGGCCAAGCAGACTTCACACTTGGTATTTCATATAATCTCCACTCAAATCCTATGAGATAGATCTTACTCTTAACTTCATTCCTTTACGGATGAGAAACCAAGGCTCCGACAGGTAAGTAACCTGCCCAGGACTTCCCAAAGTTTAGTGGTAGAGCCTGCCTGACTGCACTCATGCCCATCACACTGTCTGTAGAGCCTCTGCAGGAGCCTAATGATGCTTGCAAGTGTTTCTTTTATGCTCTGTGCATACAGTTCCCTCAAATAGATTTTCTTTTTCACCTATCTAAATCCTACCAGTCCTTTAAGACCCAACTTAGATGCCATTTCCCAACCATGACTTTTCTTCTTTTTTTTGAGACAAGGTCTCACTCTGTCACCCAGGCTGGAGTGCAGTGGTATGATCATGGCTTGGCTCACTGCAGCCTCAATCTGCCAGGCTTGGGTGATCCTCCCACTTCAGCCTCCCGAGTAGCTTGGACTACAGGCATGCATCACCTCGCCCAGCTAATTTTTTTCGTATTTTTTTACAGAGTTTCGCCATGTTGTCCAGGCTCGTCTCAAACTCCTAAACTCAAGCGATCCTCCTGCCTTGGCCTCCAAAGTGCTGGGATTACAGGCATGAGCCACCATGCCCAGCCAACCATGACTTTTCTAGTTTAGAGTCGTAACCCTAGTCTGAATTTTTGTTGCATCTATTGGCCATACCAGTTATTCAGTGGTTAGTCATATCTAATATTTTGTATTGTCTTGAGCAGTTACTTAAGTTTTTTTTTTTTTTTTT
>NW_012098655.1:486157-486403 GCF_000951045.1 Mandrillus leucophaeus | reverse complement strand
GATCTCTTGAGGTCACGAGTTCGAAACCAGCTTGGCCATCGTGGTGAAACCCCGTCTCTACTAAAAATACAAAAAATTAGCTGGGCATGGTGGTGAGTGCCTGTAATCCCAGCTACTTGGGAGGCTGAGGCAGGAGAATCGCTTGAACTCGAAAGGCAGAGGTTGCAGTGAGCCGAGATCATGCCACCGCACTCCAGCCTGGGCAACAGAGAGCGAGAGACTGTCTCAAAAAAAAAAAAAAAAAAA
>NW_012098655.1:484247-486107 GCF_000951045.1 Mandrillus leucophaeus | reverse complement strand
TACTTATTTTTTTTTTTTTTTTTTTGAGACAAAGTTTTACTCTTGTTGCCCAAGCTGGAGTGCAACGGTACGATCTTAGCTCACTGCATGCTCTGCCTCCTGGGTTCAAGTGATTCTCCTGCCTCAGCCTCTTGAGTAGCTGGGATTACAGGTGCCCGCCACCACGACCAGCTAATTTTTTATATTTTAAGTAGAGAAGGGGTTTCACCATGTTGGCCAGGCTGGTCTCGAACTCCTGACCTTCAGGTGATCCACCCACCTCAGGCTTCCAAAGTGCTGGGATTACAGGCATGAACCACTGCACCCAGCCGGTATTTAAGTGGTTTTAATTTCGTTTTTCGAGTATTCGTTTCAGATTACTTGAAGGTTCTGGAGATAAGTCTGGAGTATATTTTGTTTCCTTTAGTTGTTTAATTAAATACTAATTTATGTAGTAAACAGAGTTTTTTAGTGTATACTATGTCAGCCTATTATAATTTTTTTTTTTCCTGATAAATCTTTGGGTTTACTGAATCAGTCATGTTAGAGGTCTCGTGAAATCTGGTTTCTCTGGATCTTCAAAATAGTAATTTCTTTTTTCTTTTTTTTTCTTTTTTTGAGATGGAGTTTCACCCTTGTTGCCCAGGCTGGAGTGCAATGGCATGATCTCGGCTTACTGCAACCTCCACCTCCCGGGTTCAAGCGATTCTCCTACCTCAGTCTCCCTAATAGCTGGGATTACAGGCAGATGCCACGACGCCCAGCTAATTTTTGTATTTTTAGTAGAGATGGGGTTTCACCATGTTGGTCAGGCTCGTTTCCAATTCCTGACCTCAGGTGATCACCTGCCTCGGCCTCCCAAAGTGCTGGGATTACAGGCGTGAACCACTGCACCCAGCCCAAAGTAGTAATTTCTTTACCAAAGAAGAAAAGAACTATGGTCATCGTGTATTTTAGAAGCTAAGTGCTAAAGATCTTAGATGATTGGCAGTCCAGAGTCTGTCTCCATTGCCTTGCCTTGCCACTGAAAATAAGAATGATTTATGAGCAGAGAAAATGCACCTTTTCTTTGCCTAGATAAATGAGTAGCCTAGTATTTTTATCATTCTCTTAAAGTGTCCTTAAACTGAATTACACAGAATTCTAGAGATCTCAGTGGGTGAATGGTTGTATGGTGGTAGAGGGAAAGGAGGGGATTGTTTTTATTAATCTATTTTAAGAGTTTTCTTTTTTCTTTTTCTCTTTTGAAAGCTGAAGCAGCCTATAGATATATTCTTGTCTCATGATTGGCCAAGAAGTATATATCATTATGGAAATAAGAAGCAACTTCTTAAGACTAAATCTTTTTTCCGACAAGAAGTGGAAAATAACACATTAGGAAGTCCAGCTGCCTCAGAGCTTTTAGAGCATCTAAAACCTACTTATTGGTTTTCTGCCCACCTTCATGTGAAGTTTGCCGCCTTAATGCAGCATCAGGTAGAAAACAAAATATTTATTCTCTCATTTAACACACACTTATCGAACATCTGTGGACCAGACACAGTTGTAAAGTAAGAGAAAGAAGTAAAAGATAACTTACCTCTTATGAGTAGCTCAATATATGATTCTGGGAAAAGACAAGCAATTACAAAATAGTACAGTAAGTTTGAGAGAAAACTTAGGCAGTGGGAGCACATAAGCCAGACTAGTGGGATGGGAACGTGGGAGATGACGATAGAGAAGGTTTTCAAAAGGCGATAGCTGAACTGAGTCTTGAAGTGCCAGGAACAAACAGACTGTAAGGGTATTTTATTTAGAGGGACTGACGTGCAGAGGCTAAAGGTCTGAGAGCATGGGGTGTTTGAGCGCTTATAGGTAGTTCCTGTGGGACTAAGGCATAGG
>NW_012098655.1:481900-484102 GCF_000951045.1 Mandrillus leucophaeus | reverse complement strand
CGGAGTCTCGCTCTGTCGCCCAGGCTGGAGTGCAGTGGCCGGATCTCAGCTCACTGCAAGCTCCGCCTCCCGGGTCTACGCCATTCTCCTGGCTCAGCCTCCCAAGTAGCTGGGACTACAGGCGCTCGCCACCTCGCCCGGCTAGTTTTTTGTATTTTTTAGTAGAGACGGAGTTTCACTGTGTTAGCCAGGATGGTTTCGATCTCCTGACCTCGTGATCCGCCCGTCTCGGCCTCTGAAAGTGCTGGGATTACAGGCTTGAGCCACCGCGCCCGGCCGAAGTTCAGGTTTTAACCAGAGATGGTGGGGAAATTTGGGGAGTGATGAAATCAGATTTTCATTTTAGAAAGATTAGTTTGACAGCATTGTTGTGTATGGATTGGAGTACTGTAAAATGGGAGGCAGAGCAGGCTATTTAAGCAAAAGAAAAGGTTTTAACCTATGGCAAAGAGAGAATACGGAGAATGAAGTAGATTCTAGAGAGATTTTAGAAGGAGAATCATTGTGATTTGGTGACTGGGGGAGAAGAGAGTCCAGGATGATCCTCCATTTTCTTTGCTTAACTGCATGGATGATGTACTTGATGGAAGGTAGAAAATAAATATATACTTATAATTAAAATTCTGTGGAAGTATGCATTTCTTCCTTTCACCTCTGATTCTGGCTGAACTCTGACTTACCCGTAAAGTATTCCATAGGAAAACTGTTTAGAAAATTCTGGGTTAACAGAGTTACAGATTTCTTCTTGGAAACATTTAGAGAATTTCTGAGAGTCTTTATTGCACTAATGGGCATTCCCTTTCGAGTAGAATGTGATGCTTCCCAAACTTAACCAAACACTTTTCTGTGTTAGAGGTACACTTTAAAAATGTTCCTCAAACACAGTTTGGAAGGTTTTGTCTGAAAATATTCCTGTAGGCCCTTTGTATTGGGGATTTATTCTTCTCACTTCCCAGTTTCACTGGGAGACGGAGAGGTTACTCTTTTCATTGTGTTTCTGCATTAATGATATGTTTGACCTCTTTGTAATTGGCTTCTCAACCTCCTCTGACTGCCACTTTCTATTTTAGCCCCTTTACCAGCACCAAAGATCACTTTTCCTTGCAACTGCTTTGCTGCCAATATCTGCCTATAATTTCCATGCCTTCCATTTTTCTTAGTATAGATTGAGCATCTCTAATCTGAAATCTGAAATGCTCTAGAATCTGAAATTTTTGACATGACACACAATTTTCAGATTTTTGGATTAAGGATATTCAACCAGTATGTATTCTTTAAATATTCCAAAATCTGAAATTTAAAACACTTCTGGTCCCAAGCATTTTAGATAAGGCATACTCAACTTGTACCTCACCAGAACTGAACTGATGCTTGGTCCTCAGCAGGAGATACATAGCTTGCTTCCTTGTGTTTTTTCCTCCATGACGAAACTGGAACAAGATCATGACTGCCTTCTAGAGGCCATGCTCTGGAGTTCAGGTTTTAACTAGAGATGCTGGGGAAAGGCTTTTTAATCTTTTCCACAGCCCTACATGTTTGTGACTCCCCCCATGTTTCTGACAATTCACCTTTGAAAAAAAAACTTTATTGGAGTATAATTTACATACCATAAAATAAACATGTTTTGGCGTGGTGGCTCATGCCTGTAATCCCAGCACTTTGGGAAGCCAAGGCAGGTGGATCACTTGAGGCCAGGAGTTCGAGGCCAGTCTGGCCAACATGGCGAAAGTATGTCTCTACTAAAAATACAAAAATTAACTGGGCATGTTGGCGCACACTTGTAATCCCAGCTATTCGGGAGGCTGAGACATGAGAATCATTTGAGCCCGGGAGGCAGAGTTTGCAGTGAGCCAAGATCATGCCACTGCACTCCAATCTGGGCAACAGAGTAAGACTCTGTCTCAAAAAGAAAGAAAGAAAGAAAGAAACCATGTTTTAAATGAACAATTCAGTGATTTTTAGTAAGTTTCCAGAGTTGTGCTAATATCACATAATCTAGTTTTAGAACTTGTCCATCACTCCCGAAGATTCTTTGTGCCTGCTTGCAGGTAATCCTTATTCCTACCCTCAGCCCCAGGCAAGCACTAACTTGCTTTGTGTTTCTATAGATTTGCCTTTCCTGAGCATTCATTTAAATGGAATCATAAAATATATAGTCTTTGACAACTGATTTCTTTCATTTGCTTGATTTTGAGATTCACT
>NW_012098655.1:477155-478539 GCF_000951045.1 Mandrillus leucophaeus | reverse complement strand
AAGCAATCCACTTCCCTTGGCCTCCCAAAGTACTGGGATTACAGGTGTGAGCCGCTGTATCAACCTCCACCGTTGTTTTTAATCAAGGGAATTATTGTTGAATGAGTATCAGAACAATTCAGTTTGCAGGTTTTCCATCTAAAAGAGACAGGAAAATGGACTGTTGAGCATTACCTCAAATAAATTTATAAGTGAATAAGTGTACATAAAACTATAATATGGTAAAGATATAGTCCACACATTAAAATTGTTTTGGAGTATGAGTTAAAGATGGCTTTTTCTAAGAATTATTTTTGTTTCTAAATGGTCCTTTGCTAAATTAACTGTAACTTTAAAAATGGAATTTTGATAGATGGCTTGTTTTTTATCCTTGCACCTGAAGTCTAGAATTAGACTTCATCATTTATTGTTTAGAGCTAATAAAATGTAAAAAGCTATTGTTTTGTACTTTTATAGGTGGGATTATAGTGCAACAGAAGAAGGTATGAAAGAAGTGTTGGAAAAATTGAATCATGACCTCAAGGTTCCGTGTAACTTTAGTGTAACAGCTGCTTGTTATGATCCTAGCAAGCCACAGACACAAATGCAGCTGATTCATAGGATCAATCCTCAGACTACTGAATTTTGTGCCCAACTTGGCATCACAGACATCAATGTTAGGCTTCAGAAGTCCAAGGAAGAACATCATGTGTGTGGTGAATATGAAGAACAGGATGATGTGGAGAGTAATGACTCTGGAGAAGACCGGAGTGAATATAATACAGACACATCTGCTCTGTCTTCTATTAATCCAGATGAAATAATGTTAGATGAAGAAGAAGAAGATGAAGATAGTATTGTAAGTGCACATAGTGACATGAATACACCATCTGTAGAACCTTCTGATCAGGCTTCTGAGTTTTCTGCAAGTTTCTCTGATGTCAGGATCTTGCCAGGCTCTATGATTGTGTCTTCTGATGATACGGTGGATTCCACAGTTGATAGAGAGGGGAAACCTGGTGGGACTGTGGAATCAGGGAATGGAGAGGACTTAACCAAGGTGCCATTGAAGAGGCTGAGTGATGAACACGAACCTGAACAAAGAAAAAAAATTAAGAGGAGGAATCAAGCCATTTATGCTGCAGTGGATGATGATGATGATGCAGCTTAAGACAATTTACTTGTTTTGTTTTTGTTTCTGTTTTTTTGAGATGGAATTTCACTCTTGTCAGACAGACTGGAGGGCAATGGCGTGATCTCGTCTCACTGCAACCTCCGCCTCCCGGGTTCAAGCAATTCTCCTGCCTCAGCCTCCGAAGTAGGTGGGACTACAAGTGCCCGCCACCACACCCGGTTAATTTTTAGTAGTGACAGGGTTTCACCATGTTGGCCAGGCTGGTCTCAA
>NW_012098655.1:470776-472935 GCF_000951045.1 Mandrillus leucophaeus | reverse complement strand
CTTTTCCACAGCCCTACATGTTTGTGACTCCCCCCATGTTTCTGACAATTCACCTTTGAAAAAAAAACTTTATTGGAGTATAATTTACATACCATAAAATAAACATGTTTTGGCGTGGTGGCTCATGCCTGTAATCCCAGCACTTTGGGAAGCCAAGGCAGGTGGATCACTTGAGGCCAGGAGTTCGAGGCCAGTCTGGCCAACATGGCGAAAGTATGTCTCTACTAAAAATACAAAAATTAACTGGGCATGTTGGCGCACACTTGTAATCCCAGCTATTCGGGAGGCTGAGACATGAGAATCATTTGAGCCCGGGAGGCAGAGTTTGCAGTGAGCCAAGATCATGCCACTGCACTCCAATCTGGGCAACAGAGTAAGACTCTGTCTCAAAAAGAAAGAAAGAAAGAAAGAAACCATGTTTTAAATGAACAATTCAGTGATTTTTAGTAAGTTTCCAGAGTTGTGCTAATATCACATAATCTAGTTTTAGAACTTGTCCGTCACTCCCGAAGATTCTTTGTGCCTGCTTGCAGGTAATCCTTATTCCTACCCTCAGCCCCAGGCAAGCACTAACTTGCTTTGTGTTTCTATAGATTTGCCTTTCCTGAGCATTCATTTAAATGGAATCATAAAATATATAGTCTTTGACAACTGATTTCTTTCATTTGCTTGATTTTGAGATTCACTCATATTGTAGCATGTATCAATATTGCATTCCTTTTTAGTGCTGAGTAATAGTTCATTCTATGGATATATCACATCTATTTTTGGTGGTATAGCTAAGAAATCTTTGCTTAACACGCAGTTACAAAGATTTTCTCCTATGGGTTCTTCTAAAAATTGTACAGTTTTAGTTCTGCCAGTTTACTTTTAAGCTCTTTTGTTTATCTTTAATCCTTTAAGCTTTGATTTATGTATATTCAATGCTTTGAGTTAATATCGTCATCATTAGTTTTTGCTTTGAATTTTGTAGGAAAATTGAAGCTCTGAGACGTTAAATGCCTTTTCTTATACACAAGTGGGTATAGAATTAACTTATTTTGGAAAAGTAACAGTCATTCCTTTGACACACAACTTAGGGGTATGTGTAATAAAGATTATTTTCATCCTATTCTGTGTATGAAGAATTACTGTGATTGTTTTAACATTCTTTCTTAAATCACGATTCATATTGTCCAGGCAAAGGATAAAGGACAGACAGCCAGAGCAACCAAATTTTTAGCCTTGGACAAATGCTTACCACATAGAGATTTTCTTCAGGTAAGAAGAACGAAGTGGCTTTATAATATAGTTGTACTCTTCCAGAGACTTAAAAAAATATTAATTTTCCTTTCGGAATTTTTTTGTGCTCTTTGTAATTTACATATTCTGAGAATTCTGTGGGAGTATTTTAGTTATTCATGTTTTAAAATTAAATGGGTTTATTTAAAATTAATTGAGATTAAATTTAAATTAAATTTCTTTTTATTTTATTAAATTATATTAAAGTTCTTAGGCTGTTAAAAATAAATATATATTTCTTAATGTTGATTTCATCCTGTAGATATTAGAGATAGAACATGACCCCAGTGCTCCTGATTACTTGGAATATGATATTGAATGGCTCACTATTCTCAGGGCTACAGATGATCTTATTAATGTGACTGGTCACCTATGGAATATGCCTGAAAATAATGGCCTGCATGCAAGGTAAGTCAGACTTTATTTAGGACCTGCTTTTTCCATTGCATTCATAATTTTTGTGTCTCCCACCTTTGTTTTGTTTTGTTTTGTTTTGTAACGGGGTCAAGCTCTGTTATCCAAACTGGAGTACGGTGGTGTGATCTTGGATCTTAGCTCACTGCATCCTCCGCCTCCTGGGCTAAAGGGATCCTCTCACCCCTGCCCCCAGAGCAGCTGGGACCACAGGCACACGCCACCATGCCCAGCTAATTTTTTGATATTTTTGGTACAGATGGGGCTTTCCCATGTTGCCCAGGTTGGTCTTGAACTCCTGAGCTCAAGCAATCCACTTCCCTTGGCCTCCCAAAGTACTGGGATTACAGGTGTGAGCCGCTGTATCAACCTCCACCGTTGTTTTTAATCAAGGGAATTATTGTTGAATGAGTATCAGAACAATTCAGTTTGCAGGTTTTCCATCTAAAAGAGACAGGAAAATG
>NW_012098655.1:445496-469761 GCF_000951045.1 Mandrillus leucophaeus | reverse complement strand
GGAATTTCACTCTTGTCAGACAGACTGGAGGGCAATGGCGTGATCTCGTCTCACTGCAACCTCCGCCTCCCGGGTTCAAGCAATTCTCCTGCCTCAGCCTCCGAAGTAGGTGGGACTACAAGTGCCCGCCACCACACCCGGTTAATTTTTAGTAGTGACAGGGTTTCACCATGTTGGCCAGGCTGGTCTCAAACTCCTGACCTCAGGCGATCCACCTGTCTTGGCCTCCCAAAGTGCTGAGATTACAGCGTTAGCCACTGTGCCTGGCCGACAATTTACTTGTCTTAGTATTATACATAGATATATGATTTTTGAGACTGTATTTTTAGAGCTAAATTTTAGACGAAAGACTTAACTTTATAATAATGAAGATACACTAGAGAATTTTAGTTAGATATTGACTTTAGGCTTTTGTATGTTTCAGATGCAAACATTAAAACTTTCATATATTTACTTGACTGGGTATCTTTTTTTTTTGAAGACATACATTATTCGCTTCTACTTTTACAATAAACACTTATTTAACATCTACTTTGTGCCAAGCACTCTGCTATAATATGGGACCATAAAGATAAGTAAGACAAGGATTTTTGCCTTCAAGGACTTGCTATCACTGTAAACATTTTGATGTATACAATATGGCTATATTATATTTTGTTTTATAAAATCAAGTCATTGTATATACTATGTATGCTTTCTTTTCATTTATTATAAATATTTTTCCTAATCAGCTTTTAATATCTGTCAAATAAAAATTGAAATTGAAGATGGTATATAAGATTTCAGGAAATAAACTACTTTGAATACTAAACATTGGTAAACGTACAATCTTGTATTTGCTGAGATTAGTATAACCCTGCTGACTTTTGCATATTGTGTTTTTTTTTTTGAGACGCAGTCTCACTCTGTTGCTGAGGCTGGAGTGCAGTGCCATGATCTCAGCTCACTGCAAGCTCCGCCTCCTGGGTTCACACCATTCTCCTGCCTCAGCCTTCTGAGTAGCTGGGACTACAGGCACCTGCAACCACGCCTGGCTAATTTTTTGTATTTTGTTTTGTATTTTGTTTACTAATTTTTTGTATTTTATTTACTACTAAACAAAATACAAAACGGGGTTTCACCATGTTAGCCAGGATGGTCTTGATCTCCTGACCTTGTGATCCACCCACCTCGGCCTCCCAAAGTGCTGGGATTACAGGCGTGAGCCACCGTGCCCAGCCAGCATATTGTGTTTTAACTTTAGCTTTAATTTTCATGTAACTATAGTAACTATGTAGGTCATTTTTGGCATCGTTCACCCCATAGTTTTAATTACTAGCAAGGATCAAGCTGCACAAATACTGGCCCTCATGCTGCGTGATGGATTGCTAATATTAAAGTATTTTTGAAGATCTGTATAGAAAAACTACACCTCTGTGCTATCTCTGGTTAAACTACCTGGGCCACCTGAAGAGATTGTCTCTCTGTACTTAAAGTCGTGGAATCCAAGATTGTTCCATGATCTCATCAATCCATGGCAGTCCAAATCCAGGAGTTAATCTAGGAGAATAATGTAGTACTTGGCTTCTACCTTGTCAACATTTGACTTCCTAAAGGTCTATTATTTTGGGGATTTTATCTTTATTTCCTTCCATTTTTTGGTTTACTTTCTTTTTTGAGTTGAATATTTAATTCACTTATTTTACTTTTTTTTTTTTTTGAGACAAGGTCTCACTCTGTCGCCCAGGTGGGAGTGCAATGGCACAATCTTGACTCATCACTGCAACCTCCACCTCCCAGGTTCAAGGCAATTCTGGTGTCTCAAGGTGAATCTCATGCCTCAGCCTCCCAAGTAGCTTGGACTGCAGATGCCTGCCACCATGTCCAGCTAATTTTTGTATTTTTAGTAGAAATAGAATTTCACCATGTTGGCCAGGCTGGTCTTGAACTCCTGGCCTCAAGTGATCCACCTGCCTTGGCGTCCCAAAGTGCTGGGACCACAGCCATGAGCCACCATGCCTGGCCCACTTATTTCATTTTATTTATTTATTTATTGAGACAGAGACTCACTCTGTCACTCAGGCTGGAGTGCAGTGGCGTGATTTCGGCTCACTGCAACCTCCACCTCCTGGGTTCAAGCGATTCTCCTGCTTCAGCCTCCCGAGTAGCTGCGACTACAGACCCACGCCACCACACCCAGCTAATTTTTGTATTTTTAGGAGAGACGGAGTTTCACCATGTTGGCCAGGATGGTCTCAATCTCTTGACCTTGTGATCCGCCCGCCTCGGCCTCCCAAAGTGCTGGGATTACAAGCGTGAGCCACTGTTCCCGGCTTGCTTTATTTATTTATTTAGTTAGTTAGTTATTTTTGAGACAGAGTCTCACTCTGTTGCCCAGGCTGGAGTGCAGTGGCACAATCTCAGTTCACTGCAACCTCCGCCTCCCGGCTTCAAGCGATTCTCCTGCCTCAGCCTCCTGAATAGCTGGAACTACAGGTGTCCGCCACCAAGTCCAGCTAATTTTTGAATTTTTAGTAGAAATAGGGTTTCACCATGTTGGCCAGGCTGGTCTCAAACTCCTGGCCTCAAATGATCCACCCGCTTCGGCCTCCCAAAGAGCTGGGATTACAGGCCTGAGCCACCATGTCCAGCCTGGCCCACTTACTTTTATTCCCGTTATTTACATAAAGTATTTAAAGCTATGACCAGGCACAGTGGCTCATACCTGTAATCCCAACACTTTGAGAGGCTGAAGCAAGAGGATTGCTTGAGCTAAGGAGTTTGAGACCAGCCTGGGCTGTAGTGAGACCTCGTCTCTACAAATTAATAAAAATTAGCTGGGTGTGGTGGCACGTGCCTGTGGTCCCAGATACTTGGAACGCCGAGAAGGAAGGATTGCTTGAGACTAGGAGGTTGAGGCTGTAGGGAGCTGTGATCATCAAACTGCACTCAGCCTGGCTGACAGGGTGAGACTGTCTCAAAAGATAGAAAGAAAAAGCTATGAATTTCCCCCGATTGCTGATTTAATTGAATTGTAAAAATTCTGCCATTTATTGTTTTTCCCCAGAAATTTTTATTAAAGATAAAAGCAGAAACAAATATTAGAGTTAATAAATGGTGTTTCTCAAAAAATCTAGATAATCCTCTAGCTTACCTAGTCAAAAAATGAAGCACACATTAGAAAGAAAGAGAAAGCACAAATATAGAAGGAAGGAAAGAAAGAAAAAGAAAAAAAGGAAGGAAGGAAGGAAAAGGAAAGAAGGAAGGAAAGAAAAGAAAGGAAGGAAGGAAGAAAGAGAAAGAAAGGAAAGAAAGAAAGAAAGAAAGAAAGAAAAGAAAGAAATTGCCATACTAAAGAACCTCCTGGCCCGAAAGAAAAGAAAGAAAGAGAAAGAAAGAGAGAGAGAGAGAGAGAAAGAAAAGAAAGAAAGAAAGAAAAAGAAAGAAAGAAAGAAAAGAGAGAAAGAAAGAAGGAAAGAAAGAGAAAGAAAGAGAAAGAGAGAGAAAAGAGAAATTGCCATACTAAAGAACCTCCTGGCCCAGATGGTTTCGGGAGGAAACTACCCAATCTTTTAGAGCCTAGATAATTTCTGGCCAGGTGTGGTGGCTCATGCCTGTAACCCCAGCACTTTGGGAGGCTGAGGCAGGCAGATCACCTGAGGCCGGGAGTTCAAGACCAGCCTGACCACCATGGAGAAATCCCCGTCTCTACTAAAAATGCAATATTAACCAGGCATGGTAGCGCATGCCTGTAATTCCAGCTACTCGGGAGACTGAGGCAGGAGAATCGCTTGAACCTGGGATGCGGAGGTTGTGGTGAGCCGAGATCATGCTATTGCACTCCAGCCTGGGCAACAAGAGCAAAACTCTGTCTCGAAAAAAAAAAAAAAAAAAACACCAGATAATTTCTGTTAGATAAATTGTTTTAAAATATATAAAATTAAATAAAGTTTGCAGTTTCTTTTTATGAAAGTATCACATTGATGTCTAAATCTGAAAAAATTATACAAAAAAACCTGTAAATCTCATATATAAATATCAATGCAAAAATCCTAAATAAAATATTAGAAAGCAATCCATGGCACACTTTATAATGGTATGGCATGACCCATACAAAGATGATTCAATATTAGGAAGTCTGTTTACATAATTCACACATTAATACACCTAAGGCCAAACATCATGATTATCGTCATGGACAATGAAAAGGTCTTTGACAAAATTCAACACCAATTTCTGATTCTGTAAAAAAAAAATAATAAACAAAAAGTAGCATCTTACTTAATGGGAAAGCACTAAGTATTCCCATCAAAGCAAAGGAACAAAACAAGGAAACCCACTACCTCCATTACATTTTAACATTGTATTGGAAAGAACAAAACAATCACAAAAAGAACACAATGAAGGGAATCAGAATTGCAAAAGAAAAGGCATCCATATACAGGTGATCTCATAGTTTAGGTGGAAAACAAGAAAATTACAATTAGGCCAGGCACGGTGGCTCACGCCTGTAATCCCAGCACTTTGGGACGCCGGGGTGGGCGGCTCACGAGGTCAGGAGATCGAGACCATCCTGGCTAACACGGTGAAACTCCATCTCTACTAAAAATACAAAAATTAGCCGGGTGTGGTGGGGGAGCGCCTGTAATCCCAACTTCTCCGGAGGCTGAGGCAGGAGAATGGTGTGAACCCAGGAGGCGGAGCTTGCAATGAGCTGAGATTGCACCACTGCACTCCAGCCTGGGCAATAGAGCAAGACTCTGTCTCAAAAAAAAAAAAGAAAGAAAATTACAATTAAAAGTAATTCAAACAATCCTATACCTCAGTAAAGTAATAAGATAAAATTAACATAGAAATCAGTTTTCACACACACAATTACCAGTGACATAACACCAATAAGAATACTTAAGAAGTAGGCAAAACGTATAATGAGGAAAACCATAAAATATACTTGAAAAATACAAAAGTAGACTTTATGGTAAAATATCTTTTATTCTTGGATAGATGACAATTTTAAACATATCAATTATTCTCAAGTTACACAAATTTAAAATAATCCTAGTCATGATACCAATAGTTTTGTTTTGTTTTGTTTTGTTTTGTTTGTTTGTCTAAAGCTACACAAGTTGATTTTAAAGTTTACTTGGAGAAATAAGAACAGACAGGAAACTTTCCAAAAAAGGGCAATGGAGGGATACTGGGCATATTATATATTAAAAACATACCATAAAACCTGCATGGGCCAGGTGCGGGGGCTCACACCTATAATCCCAGCAGTTTGAGAAGCTGAAGTGGGCGGATCACTTGAGGCCAGGAGTTTGAGACCAGCCTGGCCAATATGGCAAAACCTAGTCTCTACAAAAAGTACAAAAATTAGTGTGTGGTGGTGCACTCCTGTAGTCCCAGCTACTTGGGAGGCTGAGGTGGCAGGATCGCTTGAGCCCAGAAGGTGGAGGTTGCAGTAAGCTGAGATCACACTACTGAACTCCTGCCTAGGTGACACAGCAAAACTGTCTAAAAAAAAAAAAGAAAATTCCTGTATAATTAAAACAATGTAGTACTGTGTAGTATTGATGCATTGGACAGATCAATGGACCAGAAAGACTGGAAATAGGCCCAAATGTATATAAAGTTTTCGTATGAAGTGACATCTCAAATTATTGAAGAAAAAGAATGTTTTTGTTTGTCTTTTCAGAGACAGGATATTGCTCTGTTATCCAGGCTGGAGTGCAGTGGTGTGATCATAGCTCACTGCAGCCTCAAATCTCTAAGCTCAAGCAGTCCTCCCATCCCAGCCTCCTGAGTAGCTAGGACTACAGGCATGTACCACCCCACTTGGCTAATTTTTTTAACTTTTTTTTTTTTTTTTTGAGACGGAGTCTTGCTCTGTCGCCCAGGCTGGAGTGCAGTGGCTGGATCTCGGCTCATTGCAAGCTCCGCCTCCCAGGTTTACGCCGTTCTCCTGCCTCAGCCTCCCGAGTAGCTGGGACTACAGGTGCCTGCCACCTCGCCTGGCTAGTTCTTTGTGTTTTTTTAGTAAAGACGGGGTTTCACCGTGTTTGCCAGGATGGTCTCGATCTCCTGACCTCGTGATCCACCCGTCTCGGCCTCCCAAAGGGCTGGGATTACAGGCCTGAGCCACCGCGCCCGGCCTAAATTTTTTTTATAGAGATGGATTTCACTATGTTGTCCACGTTGATCTTGAACTCCTGGCCTCAA
The DNA here is from genome assembly GCF_000951045.1 of Mandrillus leucophaeus. Taxonomy (NCBI): domain Eukaryota; kingdom Metazoa; phylum Chordata; class Mammalia; order Primates; family Cercopithecidae; genus Mandrillus; species Mandrillus leucophaeus. The sequence goes on along the minus strand of NW_012098655.1, from coordinate 463,563 downwards.
GCAATCCTCCCATCTTGGCCTCCCAAAGTGCTATGATTACAGGCGTGAGCCACTGCACCTGCTAAGATGATATTTTTAATAAATAGAGTTGGATATATGGATATTTATTTGGAAAGAAACTTGGGTTTATACTTTATATACCATAATAAACTCCAAAGAGATCAGAGATCTAAATGTGAAAAATGAAACCCTATAAATACCAGATGAAAACACAGGTAAATTTCCTTATAACCTGGAATGAAGGAAAGCCTCTGTAACTATATCTTAAAATGCAAACACAGGAAAAGGTTGATACATTTTGACTATATATAAAAATAGATAACTTTTGCATGGCAAAGAAAACATACCATAAACAAAGTTAAAAGGTAAATGACAATCTGGTGATATATACTTGCAACTTATCACCAACAAAGTGCTTATCTTCCCGAAATATAAACGATATAGACCCAGTAATCCCAGTTCTAGGAATATGTCCTAATGACATATGTCCACAAATTTAAAAAAAAAAAGCATAAGCACAAGGTTATTCATTGTAGCATTATTTGTAGTAGCATAAGATTAGAAATAACCTAAATGTTCACCAGAGGACTAGTTGAACAAACACCCAAAGAAATAAGATGAAGCCCTAAAAAATAGAAGAATGTGGTACATGAAATTTTATACATGAATATTTATAGCAGCGTTATTCATGTTAGCCAAAAAGTAGAAATAACCCAAATGTCTATCAACCAATGAATGGATAAAATGTGGTATATCTATACAATGAAATATTACACAGCAGTAAAAAGGAATGAAGTACTGATAAATGCTATGTGGATGAACCTTGAAAACATTATGCTAAGTGAAAGAAGCCAGACACAAAAATCCACATGTAAGACTCCATTTATATGAAATGTTCAAATTAGATAAATCTATAGAGATAGAAAGTAGATTATTGGTTGCCTAGGGCTGAAGGAAGGGAGTAGGGAATAAAGAGGAAAAACTGCTAATGAATACAGGGTTTCTTTTGGGGGTGATGAATATGATCTCAAACTAGATTATGGTGATGGTTACACAACTCTGAATATATTGAAAACATTGAATTGTGGCTGGGTACGATACCTCATTCCTGTAATCCCAGCACTTTGGGAGGCTGAGGCGGGCAGATCACTAGGTCAAGAGATCAAGACCATCCTGGCCGACATGGTGAAACCCTGTCTCTACTAAAAAAAAAAATATAGGCCAGCCACGGTGGCTCATGCCTGTAATCCCAACACTTTGGGAGGCTGAGGTGGGCAGATCACGAGGTCAAGATATCAAGACCATCCTAGCCAACATGGTGAAACCCCGTCTCTATTAAAAACAATACAAAAATTAACTGGGCGTTGAGGCATGCACCTGTAGTCCCAGCTACTCAGGAGGCTGAGGCAGGAGAATTGCTTGAACCCAGGAGGTGGAGGTTGCAGTGAGCCAAGATTGAGCCACTGTACTCCAGCCCAGCAACAGAGCGAGACTCTGTCTCAAAAAAAAAAAAAAAGAAAAAAGAAAAGGAAACATTGAATTGTACACTTAAAGAAAGAAGAATGTGAGAGATTCTTATAAACTGATATGGAGTGAGTTCTAGGTTATAAGTGAAAAAAGGCAGACGCAGAACAGTATATATGATATGGTTTGGCTCTGCGTCCCTACCCAAATTTCATCTTAAATTATAATCCCTATAATCCCCACACATAGAGGGAGGGACATGGTGGGAGGTGATTGAATCATGGGGGTGGTTTCCCCCAAGCTGTTCTCATGATAGTGAGTGAATCATCATGAGATCTGATGGTTTTTATGTTTGACAGTTCCTCCTTCTCTTTCTCTCTTGCCTGCCACCATGTATGATGTGCCTGCTTCTCCTTCTGCCATGATTGTAAGTTTCCTGCATCCTCCCCAGTCTTGCAGAACTGTGAGTCAGTTAAATCTCTTTCCTACATAAATTACCCAGTCTCAGGTATTCTTCATAGCAGTGTGAAAATGGACTAATACAATATATTTTCTGCCAATAAGAAAGTTCACCTTCTGCTTTTTTTCTTTTAGTTTTGAATTTATAAAACATTTGCATGTTTCAAAAGTCAAACCTATATGGGAAGGTATACTCAGAGATGTCTTGCTTTCATTCTGAACCCCTTTATCCTCTTATCCCTCCCCAACTCTTTTTTTTTTTTTAGTTTCTAGTTTATCCAATTATTTGAATTGGTACTATCTCAGGTGAACATTTAACGTGGCGGAAGTTGTGAAAGTCATTGACTTTTGGCCTGTAAACCTCCATTCCTCTTTCTAGTACTGGTACCACATCTTATTTTTTTGAGAGTCACCTTTACTGCACTGGTGTCCAGCTCTTGCCCGTTCGTGGGAAGTCACATGACTCAAGTTGTACCAGTTGGATGCTCCTTCCTTGGAATACAAATCTTGATCAGAGAGATAAAGAGATGAAAATGGTTGGTGCTCATTAATTCCAGTGGCAGTAGCTTGACAAAACTATTGAGTAATTTCTACTATCTGTTCTACATTCTCAGGATTTCTCTTTTCTTAGCCTAGTTTTTCAGCCTTCCTTTCATCTTCTAATCACCAATCCCCCACTACCTTACCTCCTTCCAGTAAATTTCCCAGTTGTTTAATTTAGCCAGAGTGAGTTTTGGTGTTTGCAACCAAAATATCCTGACTTATACATATACTCTGAGTGTTAATGAGCTTGTATTGGAGTGGAGGGAAAGTGCAAGGGAAGAAATAGAAGGCCCTTACCTGTTATTTTCTTCAATTTTTCGTTATCACCCTAGACCACTCATTTTTTTATTCGAGAAATATTTACTGAGATAAATATGTCCCAGGCACTATACCAGGGATATAATGGATGAGAAAAACCAGGTATAACTCCTGCCTTCATGGAGTTTATAGTACAATGAGATAAATTAATGTTAATAAAATAATCACACCAATAATAGTGAAATTCTAATTATAGTAGTGTCACACATGAGAGGAATATAAGTAGAAATTTGAATTACAAGTATTGTTTAATATTCTTATTGGAGGTCTTGGTCAAAAGTATAAAATATGAACCGAAAATAAGAAGTATAAGGGTTGGCCAGGAGGCGGAGGTTGCAGTGAGCCGAGATTGTGCCACTGCACTGTAGCCTGGCAACAGAGCAAGACTCTGTCTCGAAAAAAAAAAAAAATCGGTAGCATTTTTCTATATCAGCAGTAACCAGTAAGAAAAAATGAGAGCAAATGAAATAGCAAGAACAAATATGATAACATTTCTGGAAATTAATGGTTCAAAAAATGAGTAGACATCAATAAAGAAAAATTTTAAGTTATATTAAAAATAGTATTTTAATATTTACATAAATGAGGAAATAGTTCATGGTTCTGGATGTGATAGAATAACATTATAAAGTTGTCAATTAACAACTGCCAGTGATCCCAAACCACTTGAGAGAAAGTGTTCATGCCATTCTGGTAATCTAACAAATTGGAAAAGTAAAATTTTAATATGAATTATAGAAGTGAAATTACGTAGGACATTCAACATCAATTCTTCTTTTTTTTGAGACGGAGTCTCGCCCTGTCACCCAGTCTGGAGTGCAGTGGTGCAATCTCAGCTTACTGCAACCTCCACCTCTGGGGTTCGTGATTCTCCTGCCTCAGCCTCTCAAGTCGCTGGGATTACAGGTGCCCACCACCACGCCCAGCTAATTTTTGTATTTTTAGTAGAGACAGGGGTTTCACCATGTTGACCAGGTGGGTCTCAAACTCTGACCTCGTGATCTGCCCACCTTGGCCTCCCAAAGTGCTGGGATTACAGGCATGAGCCACCACACCCGGCCTCAACATCAATTCTTTAAAGTAGATAAAGGTACTGATACAAGAAAGAACACTGTGAAATGTTGATATGACCACTATATTTATTATTAACACATAAAATGTGGAGAAGGAAGGCTAGGTGAGATTATCAAAGGATTCCAAAGCATTTCAGTTGCTTTTCTTTTCTTTTTTTTTTTTTTTGAAGATGGATCCTTGCTCTGTTGCCCAGGCTGAAGTGCAGTGGTGCAATCTCGACTCATGGCAACCTCAGCCTTCTGGATTCAAATGATTCTTCTGTCTCAGCCTCCGGAGATTACAGGTGCCTGCCACCACGCTGAGCTAATTTTTGTATTTTTAGTAGAGATGGACTTTCTCCATGTTGGCCAGGCTGGTCTGGAACTCCTGACCTCGAGATCCTCCTACTTCAGCCTCCCAAGGTGCTGGGATTACAGACCTGAGCCACGATGCCTGGCCCTTCAGTTGCTTTTCTTTGTCCATTTTGGGCTTCTCCACTTACTGACTTACTGAGTCCAAAGTGGGAAATTGCTGGTGATTTCCTGAATTTTTCAGTAATACTTGTATCAAAATTCTGAACTCTCATCATAAGCTTGTGTTCATCAGTCATTGTTGGGATACTCATTTGGTTTTCTTTAAATTTTCTTTTTTTGAATTATTCATATATTCACACGATAAAACATATCTATTTTATCTCTGTCTTCCAGTCACCCAGTTCCTCTCTCTAGAGTCAATCAACATTATAAGTTGAATTTATCTTTTTCTCCTCTCTTTTGAGGAATATGGTGGCAATCTATATTCTACTTGTTACTTCACTTTTTTTCCACTTTAACAATCAGTATATCTTGGAGATGATTCCATGTCCATACACAAAAGTCTTTTTTGTTTTTTTATGGGTGCATTATATAAATGTATCTTATTAAACCAGTTCCTACTGATATACGCTAGGTTGTTTCTAACCCTTTGATAATACAAACAATGAAAATGTCATTTTACCTATGTGTAACTGGATCTCTAGGATAAATTCCTGGTATTAGAATTGCTAGTCAGGCCTGGCTTACACCTGTAATCCTGGTACTTTGGGAGGCTGAGATGGGTAGATCACTTGAGGCCAGGAGTTCGAGACCAGCATGGCTGACATGGCAAAACCCCATCTCTACTAAAAATACAAAAATTAGCTGGGCATGGTGGCGTGCACTTGTAATCTCAGCTACTGGGGAGGCTGAGGCACAAGAATTGCTTGAATTCAGGAGGTGGAGGTTGCAGTGAGCTGAGATCGTGCCACTGTGCTCTAGCCTGGGTGACAGAGTGAGATCCTGTCTCAAAAAAAAAAAAAAAAAAGGATATGTTGGTTTATAATTTTGGTATGTACAGCTCAACTCCCCTTTGCAGAAGCTGATACAGATTTACGCTTCCAGGAATGTATGTTTCTCCACATCTTCCCCAACACCTTATATTATTAAATTTTATAAGCCTTTGCTTATCTTTTACTGTTAACTGCCTAGTCATAATTTTTTTTTTCTTTTTAGGGATGGGGTCTCACTTTGTCACCCAGGCTGCTGGAGTACAGTGGTGTCATCACAAATCACTGTAGCCTTGAATTCCTGGGCTCAAGTGATGCTCCTGCTTCGGCCTCCCAAGTAGCTGAGATTACAGGTGCACACCACCACGCCTGGCTAATTTTTAAAAAATTTTTGTAGAGATGGAGTCTCAATATGTAGCCCATGCTGGTCTCAAATTCCTGGCTTCAAGGGATCCTCCCTCCTCAACCTTCCAAAGTGCTGGGATTACAGATGTGAACCACTGCATCTGGCCAATTTTTGCCTGTTTTTTTATTGAATTAAATATAAATTTCTTATTGATTTGTAGAAGTTTCTATATAATAGGGAATTTATAATTTTGCTTTTCATTGTCTCTGACTTACCCTTAAAGATACTGTAATCATTAGGCCTTTTTTTTTTTCTTTTTTGAGATGGAGTCTGGCTCTGTCACCCAGGCTGTAGTGCAGTGGCATGATCTCAGCTCACTGCAACCTCCACCTCCTAGGTTCAAACAGTTCTTCTGCTTCAGCCTCCCGAGTAGCTGGGATTATAGGCATGGGCTACTGTACCCGGCTAAGTTTTGTATTTTTAGTAGGGATAGAGTTTCACCATGTTAGCCAGGCTGGTTTTGAACTCCTGACCTCAAGTGATCCACCCGCCTCAGCCTCCCAAAGTGCTGGGATTACAGGTGTGAGCCATCGTGCCTGGCAGGTCTTTTTATATAATAAAATAATAAAATATAATAAAACACAGAATCAGAATATTCTACAACACAAGTATATGGCTGACTGAATTATAATGAGGTGAATACTCCTGTAATTACCACCCAGGTTACCTGGGTGGCTAGAACTTTGCCAGTCATCCCAGAAGACCCTCTATATGCCCCATTCTGATCTCAACTCCCTCCCTTCCTTCATTATCCATTATCCTGTCTTTTACAATAATCACTTCTTTGTGTTTCTTCAGTTTTCCATCCATGTACAATCCTAATCACTACAGTTTAGTATTGTATATTCAAAAATTGCTATATCTTTAAAGCATTTTTTTTTTTTTGAGATGGAGTTTCACTCTGTGGCCTAGGCTGGAGCGCAGTGGCACGATCTTCACTCACTGCAACCTCTGCCTCCCGGATTCTCCTGCCTCAGCTTCCTGAATAGCGATACTACAGGCACACACCACTACGACCAGCTAATATTTTGTATTTTTAGTAGAAATGGGGTTTCACCATGTTGGCCATGCTGATCTTGAACCATTGACCTCAAGTGATCTGCCCACCTTGGCCTCCCAAAGTGCTGGGATTACAGGCATGAGCCAGTGTGCCCAGCCTTAAAGTACCTTTTAATCTTCAGGAATCCCCTCCATTCTTTGTTTTTTTACAATTTTTTCAGATTAAGAAACTGGAACTTCTGATGTGTGGTTTCCTGCAGTCTGGATTTTGCTCTTGATACAGTTTAACAGATTTTGCTCTTGATACAGTTTTTCTCTATTGGCTGTATTACCTGCAAATCGGCAGCTGGAGCCAGAGGCTTTATTGGATTTAGGTATAATCCCTTTGAAAAGTCCATAGGTGGTGCTGTGTTCATTCATCAGGAGGCAAATAATGCCTGGTTTTCACTCTTTTTTGATATTAGCAGCTGTTGATGCCCAATGCCTAGAACCATTAGTTTACTGGGAGTTGCAAAATTGTAATATTCTAACTCAGTAATTTCTTTGCCATGTATTAGTTGGAATGCTTTTACATACATCTATAAATTGAAATATTTTTATAACTGCTGTTTTTACTGTCAGTAACCACAAGTACAATTTTATATAGGAAATATAAAATAAATCTTTGGTTCTCTCTCTTACCAATTTTCAAGATAGTGATTTGGGTATCTATCATGATCCAAAACTGGTCAATTAGGTTTTTAAAAAATATCATGAGTCTATGATTTTAAATATATTTGAAGAGTTTTGATCAACTGCAATGATTATGCCTTATAAAACTAAAAGTATCCTATTTTTGTTCAGTAGAAACCTCCTCAAATTGGTTCCTGAATCATTTGATATGACCCTACTAGCTTTCTTGCTATCTGGTGTGAAAATATATTCTAGATTCATCATGTACTTTTCCTGCCTCAGGCCTTGAATGAAGTATTTCCCTCTAAAAGCCCTAATTTTTCTTTTTTCTTTTTTTCTGTGTTGCCCAGGCTGGAGTGCAGTGGCACGATCTTGGCTCACTGCAAGCTCCACCTCGCGGGTTCATGCCATTCTCCTGTCTCAGCCTCCCAAGTAGCTGGGACTACAGGTGCCCAACACCAATTTTTAAAAATTTTTAGTAGTTGTAGTAGAGACAGGGTTTCACCGCGTTAGCCAGGATGGTCTCGATCTCCTGACTTCGTGATCCACCCTCTTCGGCCTCCCAAAGTGCTAGGATTACAGGCATGAGCCATCGCACCTGGCCCTAAAAGCCTTAGTTTTTCTTAGAGATATTTCAAAACCACAATCTGTTTGGGTTAAAGGATGGCTAATTGCTACTGGATTGGCCATTGTTTGTAGGCTTCTTCAATGATAGCTAGGAAATGTACACACACACACACACACACACACACACACACACGGCAAAATATCCCAAGTTCATTCTGATACTTACAATTCAAATTCAGGACTACAGGGTGTTTTGCTTAACCTTTTCTGTATTGGATATATTTCTATCCACCACAGGAAATCCTGATTTTCAAGGACCTAGGTTATGATAGAATTAGAATACTCTGTAATCACTCATTTATTTTGACTACATTATTCACACAAAAGTCTCACAATAAGACAATTACTGAGAGCTTTTTTGTGTTTTTTTTTTTTTGTTTATTTTGCCTATCTGCTCTCCATTTTCTCCCCATTTTGGTTTTTGCTTGTTGATATGGTCAGTTTTAAGTCACTGATATAGATTTCTTTTTTCTATTTTTCTCATCAGTTTTTTGTTCCCCATTTCTTCCTTTTCTGACTTCTTGTAGAATAATTTAATATTTTTATGATTCGATTTTTACCTCCTCTGTTGTCTTATTAGCTATAAGCTCAGTTGTGTCATTTTGGTGGATACTTTAGGGTTATAATACATACCTTTAAGTTATGAGTTTTTGCCTTCAAGTGATATACCACTTTACATATAGTATAAGGACCTTATGATCATATACTTCCATTGCTTCCCTCACAACATTCACGCTATTTAGTCATATATTTTACTTTTTTATGTGTTATAACCTCCACACTACATTGTTTTGATTTTTATTTAAACAATGATTATATTTGAAAAATTTTTTAAGTTTTGTTTTTAAACCTTTGTATATTTACTCATATATACTCATTTCTGGTGTTCTTCATTCCCTTGTCAGTCCCTAGTTCCTCATATAATTTTTCTACTGCCTGAAGGACTTATTTTAATATTACTTGTACTGCAAATCTATTTGTGATAAATTCTTTCACCTTTTGTATATCTTTAAAAAAGTCTTTATTTTGCCTTCAAATTTCAAAGATATTTTCACGGGGGGTAGAATTCTATGTTGATAGTTCTTGTTGTTTTTCACTTTCAAATGTTGCCTCACTGCCTTCTTTTTTGTATTGTTTCTGATAGGAAATCTGCTATCATCCATGTCTTTGTTCCTTGTATGTAACATGCATTTCTCCACCTCTAACTGCTTTTTTAAAAAGACATTATTTTTAGAGCAGTTTTAGATTTACAACAAAATTGAAAGGAAGGTATAGAGATTTCCCACATACCCCCCACCTTCACACATGCATAATCTTTCCTATTATCAACATCCTCCACCAGAGTAGTACATTTGTTATGACTGACAAACCTACATTGCTACATCATTATCACTCAAAGTCCCCCTAATTTACATTGGGGTTCAGTCTTGGTGTTGTATATTCTAGGGGTTTAGATAAATGTAGAGTCACATGTACCCACCATTGTAGTATCACATAGAGTAGTTTCATTGTCCTAGAAATCCTGTATGCCCTGTCTATTCATCTCTTCTTCCCCGAAACCCTGGTAACCACTGATCTTTTTACCATCTCCATAGTTTTGCATTTTCCAGAATGTCATATAGTTGGAAACACAAAGCATGTAGCATTTTCAGACTGGCCATTTTACTTTGCAATATGCATTTGTGTCTACATGTCTTTGCATGGCTTGACAACTCATTTCTTTTTAGCATTGAACACTATTTCATTGCTTGGAAGTACCACAGTTTATCCATTCACCTCCTGAAGGACATTTGGTCGCTTTCAAGTTTTGGCGGTTGTGAATAAAACTGCTAAAAATATCCATGTATAGGTTTTTGTGTGGACACAAGCTTTTAGCACCCTTGGGTAAATACCCAGGACTGTGACTGCTGAATTGCATGTTAACAGTATATTTAGTTTGTAAGAAACTACCAAACTGTCTTCCAAAGTGGCTACATCATTCTGCATTCCCATAGCAAGGAATAATAGGTCCTGTTGCCCCACATCCTTGCTAAACATTTGTTGTCAGTGTTTTGGATTTCAGTAATTCTAATGGGTGTGTAGTGGATCTCATTACAGTTTTAATTTGCAATTCCCTAATTACATATGATGTGGAGCATCTTTTCATATGCTTATTCACTATCTGCATATTTTCTTTGGTGAGGTATCTATTAAGGACTTTGGTCCATTTTTATTTTTATTTATTTATTTTATTTATTTATTTTTTGAGATGGAGTCTCGCTCTGTTGCCCAGACTGGAGTGCACTGGCACGATCTTGGCTCACTGCAACCTCCGCCTCCCAGATTCAAGTGATTCTCCTGCCTCAGCCCCCCAATAGCTGGGATTACCGGCACGTGCCACCATGCCTGGCTAATTTTTGTATTTTTAGTAGAGACAGGGTTTTGCTATGTTAGCCTGGCTAGTCTCAAGCTCCTGACCTCAAATGATCCACCAGCCTTGGCTTCCTAAAGTGCTGGGATTACAGGCATGAGCCACTATGCCCGACCTGGTCCATTTTAAAATGGGATTATTTATGTTCTTATTGTGAGTTTTAAGAGTTTTTGTATATTTTGGATAATGGTCATTTATCAGATATGTCTTTTACAAATATTTTCTATACATTTGTTGCTTTAAAAAACTCTTGACAGTGTCTTACATGGAGGAGAAATAATTTTAATGAAGTCAAGCTTATGAAATCTTTTTTTTTGTAGATTATGCCTTTAGTGTTGTATCTAAAAAGTCATTGCCAAACCTGAGGACATCTAGATTTTCTTTTGTGCTATCTTTTAGGAGTTTTATAGTTTTGTGTTTTACATTTAGGTCTGTGATCCATTTTAGGTTAACTTTTATAAAGCTTGTAAGGTCTGTGTCTGTCTAGATTCGTTTTCTTCGCATGTGGATATTCAGTTGTTTCATCACCATTTGTTGAAAAACTATCTTTTCTCCATTGTATTGCCTTTGCTTCTTTGTCAAAGATCAGTTGACAATATTTGTAAGGATCTATTTCTGGGCTCTCTATTCTGTTTCGTTAATCTGTTTGTCTATTCTTTTGCCAATAACACACTATCTTGATTATTTTAGCTTTATAATAAGTCTTGAAGTCAGGTGGTGTTAGTCTTTCAACTTCGTTTTTCCCCTTCAATATTCTGTTGGCTATCGTGGGTCTTTTGCCTATCTATATAAACTTTGGACTCATTTAATCAATATTCAGAAAACAACTTACTGGGATTTTGATTGGTATTGCATTGAATCTATAGACCAAATTGGGAAAAACTGACATCTTGACAATGTTGAGTCTTCCTATCCATGAACATGGAATATCTTTCCAATTATTTAGTTATTTGATTTTTTTCATCAGAGATTTGTAGTTTTCCTTATATAGATCTCATACATATTTGTTAGATTTACTCCTAAGTATTTAATTCTTAGGAGTTGCTAATGTAAATGGCATTGTATTTTTAATTTAAATTCTTCTTGTTCGTTGCTGGTATCTTTGACTGCTTTTAACATCTTCTCTCTCCTCTGGGTTTGAGCAAGTTGACTATGATGTGTCTTGATATAGTTTAATTCATATTTCTTATACTTGGGTTAGTTGAGCTTCTTGTGTCTGTGCTTTTATCATTTCCATCAAATTTGAAAACATTTTAGGTATTAATTAATTAATTAATTTTTTGAGACAGAATTTCACTCTTGTTGCCCAGGCTGGAGTGCAATGGTGCAATCTCACCTCATTGTAACCTTCGCCTCTCAGGTTCAAGCGATTCTCCTGCCTCAGCCTCCCAAGTCGCTGGGATTACAGGCATGTGCCACCATGTCCTGCTAATTATGTAGTTTTTAGTAGAGATGGGGTTTCTCCATGTTGGTCAGGCTAGTCTCTAACTCCGAATCTCAGGTGATCTACCCGCCTTGGCCTCCCAAAGTGCTGGGATTACAGGCAGGAGCCACTGCGCCCAGTCGAGTATTATTTTTAGAGATTATTTTTTCTATCTCCACTCTCTTTCCTCTTCTTTGGGGATACCAGTTACACATATACTAGGTGGCTTGAAGTCTCATAGCACACTGATCTTTTGTTCATTTTTGAAATTCTTTTTTTCTTTCTGTGTTTCACTGTAGATAGTTTCTGTTGTTGTACCTTCCAGTTCACCATTGTTTTCTTCTGCCATGTCAAATCTGCCTTTAATCCTAACTGGTGTGTGTGTGTGTGTGTGTGTGTGTGTGTGTGTGTATAAAATAATTATTTTTTAAAATTTATTTATTTTCTTTTTGAGACAGAGTCTTGCTTTGTTGCCCAGGCTGGAGTGTAATGGTGCAATCTTGGCTCACTGCAACCTCTGCCTCCTGGGTTCAAGCGATTCTGCCTCAGCCTCCCGAGTAGCTGGGATTACAGGCACCCGCCACCACACCCAGCTAATTTTTTGTATTTTTAGTAGAGACAGGGTTTAATCATGTTGGCCAGGCTGATCTCAAACTCCTGACCTTAGGTGATCAGCTGCCTCGGACTCCCAAAGTGCTGGGATTACAGGCGTGAACCACCGCACCTGGCCATCCATCTATTATTTTTTGACTTTTTAATTATGGCCATTCTTGCAGGAGTAAGGTGGTATTTCATTGTGGTTTTAATTTGCATTTTTCTGATGATTAGTGATGTTGAACATTTCTTTTTTCTTTTTCTTTTCTTTTCTTTTCTTTTTTTTTTTTTTGAGACAGAGTCTCACTCTGTAGCACAGGTTGGAGTGCAGTGGTATGATCTTGACTCACTGGAACCTCCACGTGCTGGGTTCAAGCGATTCTACTGCCTTAACCTCCCAAGTAGCTGGGAGTACAGGCACATGCCACCACCCCCGGCTAATTTTTGTATTTTTAGTAGAGACAGAGTTTCACCATTTTGGCCAGGCTTGTCTTGAACTCCTGGCCTCAAGTGATCCACCTGCCCCAGCCTCCCAAAGTGCTGGGATTACAGGCATGAGCCACCACCCCCGGCCAAGCATTTCTTCACATGTTTCTTGGCTGTTTGTATACCTTCTTTTGAGAAATGTGTATTCGTGTTCTTTGCCCACTTTTTGATGTGATGTTTTTTTCTTGTTGATTTCTTTGCATTCCTTGTAGATTCTGTATACTACTCCTTTACTGGATACATAGTTTGCAAATTTTTTCTCCCACTCTGTGGGTTGTCTGTTTACTCTGCTGATTATTTCTTTTGCTGTGCAGAACCTTTTTAGTTTAATTAGGTCCCATTTATTTATTTCTGTTTTTGTTGCATTTACTTTTGGGGTCTTAGTCATGAATTATTTGCCTAAACCTATGTCTAGAAGGTCTAGAAGAGTTTTTCTGATGTTATCTTTGGAAAAACTCTTCTAGACATTGGCTTGAGCAAAGAATTTTTATAGCTTCAGATTTTAGATTTAAGTCTTCGATCCATCTTGAGTTGATTTTTGTATAAGGTGAGAGATGAGGATAGCTTTGTCTTTTCAGTGCAAGGAGTCTATGAGCTCTGCCTGGGTTTTCCCTCTCTGTACTGTGGCCTAGAAATTGTCCTGAGGCAGTAAGCTAGGAAAATCACAGGGCTCACCTTTGTTTCCCATCTTTCAGGGATTACTGTCCATTCCCTGATGTTCAGGGTCTTAAAAACCATTATTTTATATATGTTGTCTCTTTTTTGTTTGTTTCACATGAGAGGGTAAACCTGGTCCCTTTATTTCATCTTTTTGAAGGTGAAATTTCCTATCGTTTACAATTTTCATTCTGTTTCTATCAGTTTATCTTCAGTGTGGGATTCTCTATTGGAGAGGAGGCCTGGTTGCTCAATTTTCCGAGTTGACAAAGGTCCAGGCTAGTCTAGCCCCTTTATATTTCCTTTGGTCTCCTTGCCTTCATCCGCCATTATACTGGACAAAACCTCCCCCAGTTTCAGTGCTGTTCCCACATTGCCTTGCCATGCTTTCTGGTAAGTATCTGTTAGATGCTTTGAGTTTCTTTTACTTTCAGGTCTGATAATCTCTCTCTGCTTTTTTCAGCACGGAGCTGATACCCTGGAATTCTTGGGGCTATTGGTGGTCTGTCATCATCCACATATATTTTGGGATTTATGGGGATACCTTATCACCTAGTTTTGTAGTAAATTTTGCCTGTGGTATTCTGGTTTTAAAATATAGTTGCTCTACACATTTTTACATGGGGATTTGGAGAGATTAAAAAATTACATGGCTGCTGTTATTATTTTCTTAAAATTCTGCTGAGATCTCTTGAGATAAAATTTATGTTTGTACCACATCCTGCACTTATTTTGGACTATCATTTTTACTAATAGTTTGTGGTTTTTTTGCTTCTAAATAGTTTCAAATTCTTCAAATTCTTTCCTCTCAATAGCTGTTGTTGCTGATACCTGTTTCTTTTTCTTCCAGTCCTTCTCCTCTTCCTTTCCTACTTCTTTTTTCTTCATTTCTTCAAAGAATATGTTCTATCCAGTCACAGCTTTTTTTTTTTTTTTTTTTTTTTTTTACCTGTTCCTTAATCTTCATTCATTTCTGTCAATTTATTCTAAGGACAAGTGTCTCACTATTGCTACTGCCTTTTGCAGCCATTTTGTTCTGCTGAGGCAGCTGCTCCAAGGACATGTGGGGAATCAGAAAAGGATGCAGTCCTTCAATACCTACCATGAATTAAGACTACCAGACAAAGCCAGTGGAATTTTAAAAGTACAGGCAAAGAAGTACAGGTACAGAACAATTAGACCAGTGGAACAAAAGAGAAAACTCAGAGACAGATTCAAATATGTACATATATATGACATGCATATGGAGACTTGCTGTGTGATAGCATTGGCATCCCAACCCAACAGAGACAACCTGAAATATTTTGTAGACAATGTTGTGGAAACAGATTCTCCATATGGAGGAAAGGAAAAGCCAATCTCCGTATCTTATTATGTACAAACGTGGACTCCAGATGAATGAATAAATTTAATTTAATCTATGAAATTATACAGAATGGCCAGGCACAGTGGCTCATGCCTGTAATCCCAGCACTTTGGGAGGCCGAGGCAGGGAGATCACTTGAAATCAGGAGTTCGAGACCAGCCTGGCCAACATGGTGAAACTCTGTCTCTATTAATAAAACAAAAATTAGCTGGGTGTGGTGATGTGTGCCTGTAATCCCAGCTACTTGGGAGGCTGAGGCAGGAGAATTGCTTGAACCCAGGAGGTGGACATTGCAGTGAGCTGAGATTGCACCACTGCACTCCAGCCTTGGAGACAGAGTAAGACTCCGTTTCAAAAAAAAAAAAAAAAAATTATACAGGAAAAAGAAAAAATGCAGGAGAATATTTTTGTAATTTAGGAGTGAGGAAGGTCTTTTTCTTTTTTTTCTTTGAGACGGAGTCTCGCTGTGTCACCCAGGCTGGAGTGCAGTGGCGTGATCTCGGCTCACTGCAAGCTCCGCCTCCCGGGTTTACGCCATTCTCCTGCCTCAGCCTCCGAGTAGCTGGGACTACAGGCGCCCGCCGCCACGCCCGGCTAGTTTTTTGTATTTTTAGTAGAGACAGGGTTTCACCATGTTAGCCAGGATGGTCTCGATCTCCTGACTTCGTGATCCACCCGCCTCGGCTTCCCAAAGTGCTGGGATTACAGGCTTGAGCCACCGCGCCCGGCCAGGAAGGTCTTTTTCAAAAAGATCTCCAAGACACACGTTATTCAACAAAATAACTCCTGTATTTATTGCATCAAAATAAGAATATCTGTTAAATAGACAAACCAGATGACATATTGGGAGAAAATAGTTGCAATATTTAAAACCAACATGAGACTAATATCTAGATTTTATAAGGAAGTTGTAGATTTACAATAAAAAGGCAGAGAATCCAACAGAAAGATGAGCAAAGTGCATGAAAAGGCAATTTATACCAGAGGAAACAAAAAAGCTAACTTCTTATGAAGTGATACTTCAACTTAAGAATTATCAGAGAAATGCCAATAGAACAACAGCGAGACGTCTCACAGGAACACTGGGGTACTGCTGACAATCTAGCAATTGGTCACCACCCCAAAATTTGCATGATGGGAACCTAAATGGAAGGGCCATCATGGCAAAGATAGAGGTCATGTATTGGCCTAACAGCATAGACTCCCACTTACCAGGACCAAACTAATGACTGTTGCCTCTGAATGCCCAACTTGTCAGCAACAGAGATCAACATTAAGTCCCTGATATGGCATTATTTACTGAGGGGACTAAGTGGCTACTTGGTGCCAAGTTGGTTGACCACATCACACCCCTTCTGTTGTGTATTAATCAAGATTCTCCAGAGAAACAGAACCGATGGAATAGATGTAGATATATAAGAGGAGGTTTATTATGGGAATTGGCTCACCCAGTTATGGAGACCAAAAAATGCCATGATCTGCCAACTGCATGCTGAAGACCAGGAAAGCCTGTGGTGTAATTCAGTCCAAGTCTGAAGGCCTGAGAACTGTGTGTTTGGGGGCTGGGGGGGCGGCATTGGGGAATGGTTAGGGAGAGCCTGGAGTAAGTCCTAGAGTCTGAAGGCCCAAAACCAGCAGCTCCAATGTCTGAGAGCAGGAGAAGATGGATGTCCCAGTTCACAAATAAAGAGGAAAAGAGGGAGAGAGAGAAAGGGAAGTCACCATTCCTTAGGCTTTTTGTTCTATTTAGGTCCTTAACAGATTGGATGATGCCCACCCACATTGGTGAGGGTGGATCTTCTTTACTCAGTCTATTGATTCAAATGCTAATTTCTTCTGGAACCACTCTCACAGACACACCTGGAAATAATGTTTTACCAGCTATCTGGGCATCCTTTAGCCCAGTCAAGTCGGCACATAAAATTAACCATCACACCTTGAAAGAGCCAATGGTTCATCCCCACAGGAATGAAAATTCCTGGTATGAATTTTCTTTTCCTTCCTGTAACACCTCAACTACAGCACTATCTGAGGGTTATGAAATGCCTGGTACACAGGCGTGGGATCTCATGTAGCACAGAATTTGACCACCATTTTACAGTGATGGAGGTGCAGGAGTGGCCCATGACCATGGGATCCACTGGCTGTATCACATATCACACCACTCAGAGGCAGCTTTCTGGAATGGCCTTCTAAAGGTGCAACTAAAGTGCTTGCTTGGAAGAAGCACTCTGAAAGAGTGGAGTGCCATCCTTCAGGACACAACACATTTATGTCTATCCAGAGATGTGCATTGGGTGCTCTGTTCCCAGTAGGAAGGATACAGGCATTAAGGAGGTGTGAATAGGAGTGGCCCCACTAATTCTCACTCCTAATGATCTACTAGGGGATTTTGTGTTTCTTGTTCCTGAAACTCTGAGCTCTTCAGTGTTGGAGGTTCTTGTCCCAAATAGAGAAGATTCTTGCCAGGTGATACTGCAAGGGTTCCCCTGTATTACAAACTACTGCAGGGCATCTTGGACTCCTTGTGCTTTGGCACCAGCAAGTAAAAAGTAGTTACACTGGTAGAAGTAATTAGCCCTGATTGGCAAGAGGAAGTAAGGCTGCTCTCTCACAATAGCAGCAGGGAGGAATAGATATGGTACCTATGAGATCCACTTTGGGCCTCCTGGTACTCCCTTGCCCCATTGTAACTGTGAACAGACATGTGCAGCAACCCTGAACCTAGAAAGTTATGACTATCAAGCATTTAGCACCTCAGGGTAAGTTGCACAAGCAGCTGAGCTACCAACATCTGATGAGGTACCTTCTGAGGGTAAGGGAATTTAGAATGAATATTGAGAAGGGACAAGATGAGTTGCTGCTCAAGATCAACTACGGTGACAGGGGCTGTAGCTCATCTCAGCAACCTCCTTCTTGTTAGTTCCTCCCAGGAAGAAAGGCCTCTGGAACCTCTGTGCAGAAGTAAATCTATGCAGCTCAAGGAGTGCACTGTGGCAGTTGTGAGAATGTGCCTCACAGACCTCCAGCTAGAGAGAGCATAACTGACCAGGAGTCCTAGCTGCTGCTGCTGCACTATGAAATACATCACTGATTTTATGCCGAGGCCACTCCTTCCACAGGCTGCTCCCAGCCAATGATTGGATGTGGCAAGAGTATTAAGGTAGACCCACTCTTGGGAGAGGCAGAACTACTCTATGACTGACTTCTTTTTATTTATTTATTTTTGAGACGAAGTCTCACTCTGTCTCCCAAGCTGGAGTGCAGTGGCGTGATCTTGGCTCACT
>NW_012098655.1:420867-445446 GCF_000951045.1 Mandrillus leucophaeus | reverse complement strand
AGGAGAAGATGGATGTCCCAGTTCACAAATAAAGAGGAAAAGAGGGAGAGAGAGAAAGGGAAGTCACCATTCCTTAGGCTTTTTGTTCTATTTAGGTCCTTAACAGATTGGATGATGCCCACCCACATTGGTGAGGGTGGATCTTCTTTACTCAGTCTGTTGATTCAAATGCTAATTTCTTCTGGAACCACTCTCACAGACACACCTGGAAATAATGTTTTACCAGCTATCTGGGCATCCTTTAGCCCAGTCAAGTCGGCACATAAAATTAACCATCACACCTTGAAAGAGCCAATGGTTCATCCCCACAGGAATGAAAATTCCTGGTATGAATTTTCTTTTCCTTCCTGTAACACCTCAACTACAGCACTATCTGAGGGTTATGAAATGCCTGGTACACAGGCGTGGGATCTCATGTAGCACAGAATTTGACCACCATTTTACAGTGATGGAGGTGCAGGAGTGGCCCATGACCATGGGATCCACTGGCTGTATCACATATCACACCACTCAGAGGCAGCTTTCTGGAATGGCCTTCTAAAGGTGCAACTAAAGTGCTTGCTTGGAAGAAGCACTCTGAAAGAGTGGAGTGCCATCCTTCAGGACACAACACATTTATGTCTATCCAGAGATGTGCATTGGGTGCTCTGTTCCCAGTAGGAAGGATACAGGCATTAAGGAGGTGTGAATAGGAGTGGCCCCACTAATTCTCACTCCTAATGATCTACTAGGGGATTTTGTGTTTCTTGTTCCTGAAACTCTGAGCTCTTCAGTGTTGGAGGTTCTTGTCCCAAATAGAGAAGATTCTTGCCAGGTGATACTGCAAGGGTTCCCCTGTATTACAAACTACTGCAGGGCATCTTGGACTCCTTGTGCTTTGGCACCAGCAAGTAAAAAGTAGTTACACTGGTAGAAGTAATTAGCCCTGATTGGCAAGAGGAAGTAAGGCTGCTCTCTCACAATAGCAGCAGGGAGGAATAGATATGGTACCTATGAGATCCACTTTGGGCCTCCTGGTACTCCCTTGCCCCATTGTAACTGTGAACAGACATGTGCAGCAACCCTGAACCTAGAAAGTTATGACTATCAAGCATTTAGCACCTCAGGGTAAGTTGCACAAGCAGCTGAGCTACCAACATCTGATGAGGTACCTTCTGAGGGTAAGGGAATTTAGAATGAATATTGAGAAGGGACAAGATGAGTTGCTGCTCAAGATCAACTACGGTGACAGGGGCTGTAGCTCATCTCAGCAACCTCCTTCTTGTTAGTTCCTCCCAGGAAGAAAGGCCTCTGGAACCTCTGTGCAGAAGTAAATCTATGCAGCTCAAGGAGTGCACTGTGGCAGTTGTGAGAATGTGCCTCACAGACCTCCAGCTAGAGAGAGCATAACTGACCAGGAGTCCTAGCTGCTGCTGCTGCACTATGAAATACATCACTGATTTTATGCCGAGGCCACTCCTTCCACAGGCTGCTCCCAGCCAATGATTGGATGTGGCAAGAGTATTAAGGTAGACCCACTCTTGGGAGAGGCAGAACTACTCTATGACTGACTTCTTTTTATTTATTTATTTTTGAGACGAAGTCTCACTCTGTCTCCCAAGCTGGAGTGCAGTGGCGTGATCTTGGCTCACTACAACCTACACCTCCCCGGTTCAAGCCATTCTCCTGCCTCAGCCTCCCGAGTAGCTGGGATTACAGGTGCTCACCACCACTGGCTAATTTTTGTATTTTTAGTAGAGATGGGGTTTCACCATGTTAGCCAGGCTGATCTTGAACTCCTGATCTCAGGTGATCCACCTGTCTTGGCCTCCCAAAGTGCTGGGATTATAGGCGTGAGCCACCGCGACCAGCCTATATGACTGACTTTGGCTTGAGGACTCCCCAGTGACTGTGCTGAATCTTCTTTAGACAAGGACAACCTTAGACAAACAAGCCTAGAATGCTTCCCCCCAACTTTTCTCAGATCTGCATTGTGACTTGACAACTGTCCCAGTCATACAAGACTTTCTTCCTATTTTTCTCAGATATGCATTTCCCCAATAAAACCTTGTGCAGTTAATGTCATTATGGTCTCTGCTTCTCAGAGGACCTGAACTTTGTAGCTTAGATGTGAGGGGTAAGGAGAAAGAAGAGTTCAGAATTAACCTCTGGTTTCTGGCTTGGGCAACTGAGTGCATGGTGATTGTCAGTCCCTGAGATAAGGAAGACCAGGGATCTCCATTTAAAGAGAAAAGACATAGCAAGAGGACAGAGCGGGGGTGTGTGGAAGGACAAAAGGCAGGAAAGGCAGAGAGGCCTCAGGTTAGGAGGACAGTTCCACTTGCTACAGGTTTCTGTTGCAGATGAAGTTACTCCTTCCCCACTGAAGCCTGGTCCCAATTCTGTAAATCTTAAGAGCAGCTCTAACCTCACTCATGGCTCAAAAACAGATTCTCATAAAAACATGTGTAAGGGGATTGGACAGAAGAAACCTGCCCAGGGGTTTCTGTCTTAGCTTGGGCTGCTATAACAAAATACCACAGTTTGGGTGGCTTAAACAACAGACATTTATTGTAGCCACCTTCTCTCTGTGTTGCTTATATAGCCTTTCCATGGTATATATGGGGAGAGAGGGAGAGAGAGAGAGAGAGAGATCTGTCTTCCTCTTCTTCTCAGGGACCTATTCTAAACCTACTTACCTCCAAAGGCCCTGCCTCCAAACACCATCACATTGTGGGTTAGAGCTTCAACATATAGAGGGGTGCAAACATTCAATCCATAACAGTTTCTTTCAGCCATGTTGGAAAGTGCTCATTCTCAGACACTCAGGCTTTATAAAGTCCTGTGCCATGTGGACCCTTAGCATAGATGGGCCTAGGCTGTTTTCAGTTCCTTACAAGAAAAAGGAAGTAAACTCTGGCTTACAGAACTTAGCAAGGTCTCCTCAAATAGCCCCTCGCTCTCAGAAAGGTGCCACTCTTTTCTATAGGCTTCTTGCAGACCCTGTTCTTCAGTCTTTGAAAGTGGTGTCTGGGGCACAACTGGTTTATAGGGAACATTTATTAACTTATTTTCCCTTATCTCCCTGCTCTTATCCCTCACCTACTCTTTTATCTGCAAGTAAATTTAAAAAGGGGGGAAACTACATGTGTGAACACAATAATTTCCAGAACAAACCCGGAAATCAATTATTGATAGCTGTGTAAAGTGTTGCAAACAGGGGCATGTTGGACTGCTGTGGCTGAGTGGAGAACAAAAAGCATTATCACCAGATATACAAGGCTAGATTCATTTCCTTGAAAATGCAGAACAGTTTAAAATATTGCTAAGGGACAAAGAGATTTTTCTCTGGTGCTAACTCATTGATTTTTAGTGAAAAATACTTTTTAACAATTATTTTTTTCAGGATTTAATGTTGATAATGTCAGTCCTTAATGCATGTCAATTATTTTATTATTCCTCTATGGGTTTCCTAGTATTGTGCTATGGATTGTCCTTAGTCTGCAGTGAAATGCCTCTGCCCAGCCATCTCTCCATTCATGTGAACCCAGCATTCCAGTGTTTGTTCCAACTTCAGAACAGTGGTGAAGGGAATTGGCACTGTTGATAAGATATCACTTCGTGTATTGGTTTCTCCCTGTTAATAACTGAATGCTTTAACAAGTTTATCAGCCCCACTTGCTTAACAAATATGTTAAAACCGGAACTGTGGTTCCAAAGGCTCCAAAGTAAAGAGGACAAAATATTCTTAGGTTGAAAATTTCCTTCATGCAATGAATGTGAGTTCAAAGAAGCTATAGAATTAAGCATTGTGCTTTTCATGTGAAATTCAATTAGACAAATATTTATTGTTAAAAAAAACTTCTTTTACCTTCCCCTTCTTAATACAGTGGGTCCTGTAGAAGGAGGAAGTTTAGTGCCAAACAATGAACTATTTTCATTTGAGTTTATCAGAGGTCATCCAAAGGACTGAAGAGTTGGGGAAATTTCTCCTCTTCAGTTCTATGGTTTCCTCCCTGGTCTGCCTTTTTTTTTTTTCTTTTTTCTTTTTTAACACTAGTTCCAAACATCCACGTATAATAGAAAAACACTGAATTCAGATGTTTTGTCTTATCCTGTTAATTTATTTGGGGCCACATCAATTCATATTTCCTAAGTTCTTATCAGTCAGCAGCAATTGCCCAGGCTCCATAGTCTGTTGGATTGACTGAGTCTGGCTTACATCATAATGGAGGAAGCAAGATCTCTCTCACATGACTCAGAAATTCCCAGGAAAGTAGACAACACATGAATGCATATGTGACTGTCATTGGTGTATTCAGACACATCCATTGCTCAAAGACAAATAGTTCTTTGTACATCTCTAATCAGATATCTACACTGGGATTCCCAGGGGTTGCTTGGCTAGTTGGAGAAGGCCTAAGATTGTGTAGTGAAGAAATTCAGAAGAATTTTGAGCAGAGTTAGTGTCAAGGAGGGTCAGGGAGCAGGAATATTTCTTAGGGAAGGTGATATGTAGGAGAAGGTATGGACAAGTGACATCCTGGGTTAAGGTACTGATGTAAAATATGGCCCCAGGGTTCAGGGTTTCTTGAAGCCCATCCTTGGAGCTTCTAGGGATCTGTAAAGTCCAGGTTAGGAGCTGCTGCTGTGACACCTGCCTGAACAGACAGAAGTTAGTGTGGTATAGGCCAGGAAAGGCAGAAAGGGGAGTAGAAGGCAGGGAAAATAGTTCTGTTTCTCAAACCAAAGGGAATGCTGAAGGATGGATGTGGGGGCCCTGAGAAGTTGCAGGTAGAGTGGCTCAGATGACAGGAGGCCTTCTCAAAAAGACACAGGAAAGACTTTGGGCTATGAACCTAAAGAGGTTCCAACTACCAGTGACCTGGCTTCTGAACACATCTCATCAACTTTTATACAGGGTTGAAGATTTCCCTCTTAAAAGTTCACTGGGGACCAGGTGCAGTGGCTCACGCCTGTAATCCCAGCACTTTGGGAGGCCAAGGTGGGCGGATCACTTGAGGTCAGGAGTTTGAGACCAGTCTGGCCAATATAGTGAAATCCTGTCTCTACTAAAAATACAAAGATTATCCAGGCATGGTAGAACATGCCTGTAGTCCCAGCTACTCGGGAGGCCAACGCAGGAGAATCACTTGAACCCGGGAGGTGCAGGTGGCAGTGAGCCAAGATCATGTCACTGCACTCCAGCCTGGGCGACAGAGTGAGACTCCGCCTCAAAAAAAAAAAAAAAGAGTTAGAATAAGGAAGAGATTTCACTCTTCTGAACAAAACAAAACAACTTAATGTTTGTCATCAGGGAGTACAAATACCATCCATATTGATATAATTCTATTTTTCTCTTCTATTTTCCTTGGTAGAAAGTGACAATTGCTTCTTTGGTTTACAGAGCCCTTTCATTCTCACAGTGAGCCTAAGGTCAGTCATTTTCTGCACTTTTCAAGGGAGTTGAGGCTCTGGGCAGTTTAGGGGCTTGTCTAGTTCCCTCCGCCTGGGGTGGCTGGAGGCATAACTCCAAGCTCAGTGCTACTTCCATCATACTTTCTACTTGGTTCTTGGTCAGACCAAGTTTGGGATTTTTTGTGTTTGGGATTTCACTGCATTGCTGATGCTCACATTCATCCTCACCTGACAAAGGCCATTAACTACATCACTGATCTCTGCTTTGACCACTTGTTCAATAGTTTTAGCCACTGGGCTAGCAATTGCGAGGCGCTAAGATATGTGACCCACCTGAGACCCAGGAATGCATTGCCACTCCCACAGATGGGGTCCTCTAGTTACCCCTGAGCAAGGAGCAGGAGCACTAATCTCCACTCCCCTTCACAGGAAAGAAAAACTAATCTGCCCAATTACAGAGAACTTTGGAAAGATGCCAAGGAACTCTGAGCCCAGAACTGATGAGGTCCAGAGAAGAAATTCAGCTCCAAAAGGAAAAGGGGAGACCTACAAGCTGTTTCTGGGATCCTTGGACACATAGAAAACCAGAAGCCATCAATGAGTGGGGCAGCTTTAATTCCTTTGTGTAGGACCTGCTATGTTAGAATCCAAAGTCTGCTCAGGAGCAGGCCTACCTGCTCACACTAGAGCATCCAGGGGGAACTGTGGATACCTGCTCATGGCCAAGACAGGTGACTGAGCAGAGGATGGCTCCAAAGATTACTAAGAGCTCATGTCAGGGGCAGTGGGGAATAGGCCACAGGTGAGTGCTAACACCTTGGGAAATGTGGGGACTGCCACATCAGTGGAGGACAACAAAGCTGGCTTCCTGAGACTGAGAGGAGGCTCATACAAGGGGGACCTTGGGGAAAAAGGAGCCTTCCTGCAGCCACTGTGACTGACACTGGAGAATCACTTCTTACACTCTAAATCACTGGGCCTTTGGACTGCAGGCGCTTCTTCATTGCTTATTTGTGGTGATGGGCTCTCTTTCCTTTTCATCAAACTTTGTGTTTACAAAGGGGTGTTTGTACCACCTTACAGGGTCTCTGTCCATAATTTTGATTCAAGCTAAACTGAACAAGTGCAGGATATATTGGCTCCAAGGTTATGCCAGGATACAGCTTTCTCCAGGTGAAATAATCCCTTTCTAACCCCCATAATAGATCCACAAACAGGCAGGATTAGTGTGTGGGTCATCTTAAAAATCTGGTGAACCCCCTCTTGTTCCCAAGTGTCTGTGTTTGAGGGAACTTAGTAAAGGGAGGAGCTTCCGCGGAACTTTTTGTGTTTAGTCTCAATCTGCCAATGATTTACTCACCCTGTGTTGTTGAATTGGAAGATTGGGTGGCGATTTATCAGAAAGTGTAGCAGGAAAAACTTGTTGTTTCTAAGATCTCAAATACTGGTTAACTGCAAGTTTCCAGCTAGAAGGTAGGCTCTGATTCACTGTTTTGTATTTTGTAAAACAGTTATAAGTAATTTGAAAGATAGACCTGCTAAGAATTGAGATCTGTGTTCTGCTTGGTTGGAGCTAACATTTATGGTGAGGAAAACACTGCAGGTAACAGTTCAGAGCCTGGACTTTGGTGGCAGGTGGATGCAAGTTATGGTCACAGCTCTGCTACTTGATAATTGTGTGATCTTGGCAATTTATTTAACTCTGTAGCCTTCAGTTTGCTTCCTTTGTTAATTTTTTTTCTTAGTTCTATTAGTTTTTCAATTATGTTTTCTGAAACTAGAGATACTTTTGCCTCTTTTAATATTCATAGTAGAAATTTCTTTCTCTTGTTTTATCGCATTGGTTACAATTATCAGATTGTAACCAATGATATCAGTGACAATGACAATGGGCATTCATATCATATTCCTGATCTTAATGGGATGTTTCAAATGTTTCATATTAAGTATGATAATTACTGTATGTTCTGGTAGACATTGTTTAAAATCAGCTTAAGAAAGTTGCCTTGTACTTTAAAAAAATTGTGAATGAATCTTAAAGTTAGTCACATTCTTGGCATCTCTTGAGCCAAAATGATACGGCTTTTCTTCTTTAGCCTGTTAAGATAATGCATTTTATCAATAGTTTTCCCTATTAACTAATTATTTTTAATGTCAAATCTTTTTAAAATCTAAGATAAATCCTGATTGGTTATGATGCATTTTTCTTTCTCACACATTTCTTGTCTTTTTCTTTTTTAAAAAAATTTTTGTGATAATTTTCACTATGCTGCCCAAGCTAGTCTCAAACTCTTGGACTCAGGGGATCCTCCTGCCTCAGCCTCCCTAGTAGTTGGGACTACAGGCATGTGCCACCATGCCTGGCTGCATTTTTTCTTTTTAATATTGCTGGACTTGATTTCATAAGATTTTATTTAGGATATTTAAAATTTAAGTTTTTAAATGATATTCATGTATCATTTTCTCATGTGCTACCTTTATCAGCCTTTGCAGCTGTGATTTTTAATTAATTGTGTTGATTTAAAGGAGCAGGCTGGCACAGAGAAGAGGACATGCGGAAGGAGCTCCAGCTCTCCCTTTCAGTCACCTTGCTGTTTGCCTGTGGCTTCCTCTACCAGTTCACCCTGAAGTCCAGCTTCCTCTTCTGCTTGCCTTCTTTCAAGTCCCAGCAGGGGTTGGAAGCCCTCCTGAGCCACAGACGCGGCATTGTGTTTCTAGAGACCTCAGAGAGAATGGAGCCGACCCACTTGGTCTCCTGTGCTGTAGAGTCTGCTGCCAAGATTTATCCTGAGCGGCCCGTGGTATTCTTTATGAAGGGTCTCACTGATTCCACACCGATGCCCTCAAACTCCACATACCCAGCTTTTTCCTTCCTCTCAGCAATAGACAACGTTTTCCTCTTCCCTTTGGATATGAAAAGGCTGTTTGAAGACACACCATTGTTTTCATGGTACAATCAAGTAAGTGTTCAGGGAAACTTAAAATATCAACGAATTGTATATATGGGTAAACTGAGGGCAAGGACTCAGGTCGGAGATGGAACTAGAACTCATATTTGGGTTGACTCTCATTTGGCCCTCTTTTTATGTTGAGAACTGGTTCAAATAAACAGGGGAGACTTGTGTTAGGTGCATCTTTATTCTCGTGTCTTTTGCTTCTAGCCTTATTTCTTTTAGGATCTTGGTTACTTTGGAGACTGTTCTTAACTGAATGAGTTTTTATATCTTTTCTAGGTGTATAGGACACTTTTTTTCACTATCGTTTTAAATCCACTTATGTTAAACTTTTTTTTTTTTTTTTTTGCACCTAAAGGGGAAACCAGGCAATATTTAACATGAAATGATGTAAGTAGAAAATTCATGAAGGATTGGTGAAATGCTGCGATATGGATTGGGTTGTATTAAGATATGATTGAGAAAGTCCTGGAGCTCGGAGGAATTTTGTAATCCCCATGATAGTAGCAAACCATAATAAGGGAATAACATGCCAATCTAATATTTCTCTTATAGAAGAACTGAAATCAGGTTGCTTAAGGAAATTGTAGTACAGCCACTCAATGATTCCATTATGCAGGCTTTAACTATGATTTTTTAAAACTGACATCCTATGAAGACTATAACACAATATGGAATTAAAACCACCTTATATCATAATGTGATTATAGTAGTTATAACGATTTAAGTTATGCAAAAACCCACACACATCTATTGAAAAAAAAAGACCTCAAAGAACTATACAACACACAATAATAGTAGGTGTTTTAGTATAATTGGATTAGGAGTGAATTTAGTGATGAGAAGGTGTTGATTTTACAAATAAAATTATTTTAGAAAACAAAAAGTAATTTAAAAATTGACATAAAAATAATACTATTCGCATTGGGTGTGCTGGCATGCACCTGTAGTCTCAGCTACTCCAGAGGCCGAGGCAGGAGGATTGCTGCAGCCCAGGAGTTCAAAGGCCAGCCTGGGCAACATAGTGAGACTCTGTCTCAAACAAACACACAAGCAAAAATAATACTATTTGCTTGCCACATAAAGTTCTGTCTAAATTCTAATCATAGGCTGTAACAAATATTAGCAAACTTTTTTTTTCTGTATAGGGCCAGATAGTAAATATTTTTAGCTTTGTGGGCTAAGGTGGCAAAATTGAGGATATTATGAAGGTACTTGTGGTAGTTTCCTCCGTCTGCTGTAACTAATTACCACCAACCTGGTGGCGTAAAACAACAGAAATTCGTTCTCTCACAGTTCTGCAGGTCAGAAGTCCCAGATTATTTTCACTGGGCCAATATCAAAGTGCTGGTAGGGCTGTGTTTCCTCCTGAGTTCCTAGGGAAGGATGATCCCTTGCCTCTGACAAGCTTCTGTGGCTGCTGGCATTCCTTGGTCAATAGCCCCTCACTCCAATCTCTGTCTCCATCTTCAAAGCTCTTTTTCTCTGTGTGTGTAAAATCTCCCTCTGTCTCTCCCTTTAAATGACACTTGTGATTGCATTTAGAGCCCATCCAGGATAATCTCCCCATCTTAAGTTTCCTAATGACATCTGCAAAGATACTTTTGCCATATAAGGTAACATTAGCAGGTTCTAGGAATTAGGACCTGAGGTCTTTGGGTAGCCATTATTTAGCCTACTCCCTGCCCCGCCTCATTTGCCTGGAAACTGGGTGGACTCCCCTGGGTGGAGGGCATGCGTGTACCTAGTTGCTGTCAGCTGGAGACATTTTTTGGACTAAGTGACAGACCTGATGAGGAGGGATCTGGTGGGCCAGAAAGGTAAGGGCTGGGGTTGGGAGTGGCTGCTGGGGTCAGTTTATTCTTGGCCTCAGTGACTTCTAGATCCCAAAGTGCCTATCTCTCCTTCTGAAGAGCCCTGAAGTCCTCAGATTGGGACTCATCAGGAGGAGGTGGGGCAGTTTGTGGACTGAGTTTCCACTGTGTTGGCAGTGCCAACAGCAGAGTTCCCAAAAAACAGGTGGTGCTGCCCTGCGCAGTGGCAGGGTGGGCAGAGGGGTAGGGAGGCAGTTTCTGGGAGTGGAGGGGATACCCCAGCTTGGTCTTTGTGGCTCTCAGTGCTAACTTGCTTGAGGGTGCTCCGGGACTCTACAAGTTTCCTGATGCCTGAGCTAGACTAATACCACCTGATATAGTTTGAATATATATCCTCACCAAATCTCATGTGGAATTGTAATCTCCATTGTTGGAGGTAGGGCCTGGTAGGAGGTAATTGGGTCATGAGGGTGGATCCATCACGACTTGGTGCTGTCCTCAGGATAGTGAGTGGGTTCTCACAAGATCTGGTTGTTTAAAAGTGTGTGGCACCTACCCCCTGCGACTCTCTCTCTTGCTTCTGCTCTTGCCATGTGATGCACCTACTCCTGCTTTACCTTCAGTTGTGAGTAAAAGCTCCCTGAGTCCTCCCCAGAAGCCAAGCAAATGCTGTTGCTTTGCTTCCTGTACAGCCTGCAGAACTATGAGCCAATCAAACGTCTTTTCTTTATAAATTACCCAGTCTTAGGTATTTCCTTATAGGAATGCAGGAACAGCCTAACACACTGCCTAAATTGTATTTTCCTCCTTGAAAAAAATCTGTAATTAAATTATTTTGGGAGAAGCTGCATGCCACATCCTTTTCTTACAGATGAATCACGCACATGAGGATATTAAAGCCTCTTTATCATTCTGAACTAAAGAAATATAACTGGATTCAACCCATCACTTCCTAAACTTATTTGAGCATGGAACCCTCTTTCAGTGTGACACATAAATAATCTCTTGGCACTGATGTTCCATGGAACACAGTTTAGGTTGCTCTAAGCTGCACCTTAATTTTACTATGTTGGATTTTAGGAGCAAGATGGGCTCTGAGCTAGAGAGCTCCTAAGTGTTTGCTCTGTCTGAGCCTGCAGGATACTACAGTAGGCTGTACATCTACAGGGATCACACCATAATACCCTAGGGATGCTGAGCTCTGGCATGTGCTTCCCCAGTTAGGCCACCACAGGATAGCTGGGAACCACCTGTTAGGAAAGACTCAAGGTGCCATCACTTCCTCATGACCACTGGGTTTGCTGCACTGATCTGGGCTACTGTAGCCCTTGATGATGCCCAGGAATTAGAACTATGGGCATAGGGTGGGGATGCGTGACTGTTCTCTGAGCAGCGAGAACCTTCAACCTCTTTCTGCTGGTCATCCTTATTGATGCGCTTATGTTGTTTGTGTTTTGTTTTGTTTTGTTTTGAGATGGAGTCTCGCTCTGTCGCCCAGGCTGGAGTGCAGTGGTGCGATCTTGGCTCACCAGAACCTCCGCTTCCCAGGTTCAAGCAACTCTCCTGCTTCAGCCTCCCAAGTAGCTGGGACTATAAGCATGCACTACCACACCTAGCTAATTTTTGTATTTATAGTAGAGATGGGGTTCCACCATGTTGGCCAGGATGGTCTCGATTTCTTGACTTTGTGATCCACCCACCTCGGTCTCCCAAAGTGCTGGGGTTAAAGGCTTAAGCTACCGTGCCCTGCCCCTGGTCATAATTTTTAACTTAAAAAAAATAGGAATGATCATAGTACCTATTTTTGAGGACTTATGTAGATTAAAAAGAGCTTAGAACAATTATTGATAAATGTTAGCTATTATTATTAGGTTTTTGGCAATTGTATACAATGTGACAATTTTTTTTTTTTTTTTTGAGACGGAGTTTTGCTCTCTCGCCCAGGCTGGAGTGCAACGGTACGATCTCAGCTCACTGCAACCTCCACCTCCCAGATTCAAGTGATTCTCCTGCCTCAGCCTCCGGAGTAGCTGGGATTACAGGCACCCGCCACCCGCCTGGCTATTTTTTTTTTTTTGTATTTTTAGTAGACATGGGGTTTCACTGTGTTGGCCACACTGGTCTCCAACTCCTGACTTCGTGATCTGGCTGCCTCTGCCTCCCAAAGTGCTGGGATTACAGGCATGAGCCACCCCCGCCCGGCCTATTTTTTTTTTTTGAGATGGAGTTTCACTCTTGTCACCCAGGCTGGAGTGCAATGGCATGATCTTGGCTCACTGCAACCTCCGCCTCCCAGGTTCAAGTGATTCTCCTGTCTCAGCCTCCCTAGTAGCTGGGATTACAGGTACCTGTCACCACGCCAAGCTAATTTTTGTAGTTTTAGTGGAGACGGGGCTTCACCACCTTGGCCAAGCTGGTCTTGAACTCCTGACCTCAAGTAATCCACCCACTTCAGCCTCCCAAAGTGCTGGGATTATAGGTGTGAGCCACCATGCCCAGCACAATGTGACAATTTTTAACAACCTGTGAAGATTTCTGCAAAGTTTTAGTTGACCTGCTTTCATTTGACTGGATAGCAGAATTTTAAAGACTCTTTATTTTGTCAAAAGCCAGGGGTGGTTGTTTAACCTTTTGTCCAATGTCTTTAAAATTAAAAAACAAACAAACAAACAAAACATTTTGCTATTTCTCTTCAAAATCTTAGCATTCCATATGAGAACATTGACATTTATGCTGATTTATTTTTGTTCTTTTTAAAGTAATTTTCTGTTTTGCCCACATTTTAGCCTTTGCAGTCATCTGTGACTCCTCTCTCTCCCACCCCACATCTAGCCCATCAGAAAATCCTGACCAGCTTCATCTTCATTATGTGCCCTTCCCTCACCCCTACTGTTAGCACCATCATCTCTTGTCTGGATTATGCCAACTGACTCCTAACTTGCCTTTGCTTCTGCCCTTGCCACCTACCAACCCTACCCCAGACTGATTTCCACACAGCAGCCAGAGTGACCCTTTGAAGACTACTTGAGATCACGTCCCTCCTTTCTTCTAAACCTTCCAAATAACTTCAGTCTTGGCCCCAGCCTACATAATCTAGCCTCCCTCCCCACCCCTGTCCAATTCTGATCTCATTGTCTACCCTACTCCCTTCTCTACTCTGCTTCAGCCCACTGCCTCCTTCTTGTTCCCGCACATGGCAAGTGTGCTTTTGCCTCAGGGCCCTTGTATTCACTGGAATACAGACCTGAGCTTCAGTGACTTTTATGCCGTGCATTTGTGGAACTATATGAACCAGGAGGGGAGGTCTGTGGTTAGAGGAAGCAACACACTGGTGGACAATCTCTATTGCAAGAGAAGAGAGTTCTAGGAGTTCCCTCCTCCTGGAACTCTCTTTTCTCAGATATGGGCATGGGTCACCCACCCACTTCATTCCAGTTTCTGGGGGAACTAATGAAATACAGTGCTCCACCCTGGCCCCTTCACAGTCCCTTCACCCAGCCTTTTTTCTTCATAGTTGTTGTCAATATCTGACACATAATGTTTATTTATTATCTGTCTCCTCCCAGTAGGGTTTTCTGTTTGTTTGTTCACTGCTGTATCCTTAGCAGTTTTAATAGAGTTCGGCACATAGTAAATAGGTCCTCATTAAATATTATTAGAGGAATTAGTAAATGAGCAAAGGTATGCATTTTAAGATTCTTTTTACCAATTTTTCAAAGAGCAGACATACTGATTTTTTCATTGTCAGTTGTTAGCATTTTAAGGGCTTTATTTGGTTCTTCCTCTACAGTTTCATATTTGTAGTTTATGTCACCCACATTGAAGAATGAATCATACAGTGCATTGTGAAATCTTTTCTGGATTTCTTCTTTATCTTTCCAATGCTTTAATGTTTTTAAAAAACCATTTCATGAAATCTTTAAAAGGTGCTAAAACCTTTCCGTTGATGCTGATTGCTGCAAACTTTTTGCTTAAATGAAAAATTTTGGAGTGAGGTAAGTTTGGTAAATTTGCAAAATCGGGCTTGTGGCAAATAGGATTTTGGGAAGCTGGCTTCTTTAACCCCTCCCCAGCTTCTCTGGGCCTGGCCTCCTGCTGTGATGCCCCTCCCTCTTCCCCCTGGCTACTTGGGACTGATTTGCACCTGCTCCTGCAGATCAACACCAGCATAGAGAGAAACTGGCTCCATATCAGCTCGGACGCATCCCGCCTGGCCATCATCTGGAAATACGGTGGCATCTACATGGACACCGATGTCATCTCCATCAGGCCCATACCTGAGGAGAACTTTTTGGCTGCCCAGGCTTCTCGGTACTCTAGTAATGGAGTATTTGGGTTCCTCCCCCAGCACCCCTTTTTGTGGAAATGCATGGAAAACTTTGTTGAACACTATAATTCAGACATTTGGGGCAACCAAGGCCCTGATTTGATGACAAGGATGTTGAGGGTATGGTGTAAACTTGAAGACTTCCAGGAGCTGAGCGACCTCAGGTGCCTGAACATATCCTTCCTACACCCCCAAAGATTTTACCCCATCTCCTATCCAGAGTGGAGGCGCTACTATGAAGTGTGGGATACAGACCCAAGCTTCAATGACTCCTATGCCCTGCATTTGTGGAACTACATGAACCAAGAGGGTCGGGCTGTGGTTAGAGGAAGCAACACACTGGTGGAAAATCTCTATCGCAAGCACTGTCCCGGGACTTACAGAGACCTGATTCAAGGCCCAGAGGGGTCAGTGACTGGGCAGCTGGGTCCAGGTAACAAATAGAGCTAACACTGGGTTGCTGCTGCTGCAGTGTGGAAATGGATATTTCCTGGAGTGCCACATTTTCACTTGATCTCCACTGTCCCTTGCGGGGGTGGGCAGAGGGTTACCTCTCAAATGTCAGTTAGGATTAGCTTTCTCTGTCTATAATAGAACAATCCCAAATAATACTGGCTATAAAACATACACTCATGGTCCATGTGGCTGCTTGGCCTCCAACCCACCATGTTTGCATTTCAGGCAGTAGGATGAAGAAAAGAGGAAAGGTGCACTTGCTTTATTTTGTGAAGACTTCCTGCTAGTACCGTATAACACTTCCTCTTACATTGCACTGACTGAGATGTAGTTGCAAGAGAGGCTGGGAAGTTTAAGGAGGAAGAAAAAATGGGTACTGGGGTAGGCAGCGAACAGTTTTGCCACATGTTCTATTTAATACAGTAAGATTAATTCCAGGACCTGTTAGAGCATTGACTGAGGTAAAAGGAGACTTGATTTCTAGTCCTGATTTTGACATTCATTAATGCATTCAGTCAATAAATATTAACTGAGCCTGGTCTATGTGCCAAGCATTGATTTAGATGCTGCAGATACAGCTGGATCAAGCAGATGAGGTCCTCAGCACTTATATCCTAATCCCTGGCCTCATGACCCTGGGACAGCCTCCTCTCCTCCCCAGGGTGTCTGCTGTTCTCTACCCTACCTCTTTCCAATATACACTTTAACCCTGTCATAATTGGCCCATAGAAACAAATTACAAACTTAGACTATTTAAAACTGCTGCCCTTTTTAGATTCACATAAAAATTTACCTCCTGCATTTCAAAATGTCATGTTCAAAACACCATAAATAAATACAATTTTTATTTGTCAATTACAAATAAATTATTTATTTATTTTCAGGAGGTATGAGAATTATACTGTTATGAGAATATTTCAGCAAACACTTATCAGCGAAGATTTTCTAGAACTTTCCTTTTGATAGTTTGCTTTACAGAAAAAAGTTTGTATTTGCCCTTGAATATAAAATTATGATACCTTTTCAAACTATATCCATCTATCCCTCTTTTATTCTAATATTTCCCCCTTTAGGAATCACTGCTGGCCAGGCACAGTGGTTCACACCTGGAATCCTGGCACTTTGGGAGGCTGAGGCAGGTGGATTGCTTGAGCCCAGGAGTTCATGACCAGCCTGGGCAACAGGGTGAAACCCTGTCTATACAAAAAATACAAAAATTAACCAGGTGTGGTGATGCATGCCTGTAGGCCAAGCTAGCTGGGAGACTGAGTTGGGAGGATCACCTGAACATGGGAGGTTGAGGGTACAGTGAGCCAAGATCGTGCCACTGCACTCAGTCTGGGTGACAGAGCCAGATTAAAAAAAAAAAATCACTGCTCTGACAGTCTTATTAAAAAATATTTACAAGTCATGTCTCATGCCCCAGCTTTATTTATTCACAGCTACCTGCTTTGGACTTGTAGATGTCTGATACCATCGTCAGGCTCTGAGGCTGCTGCCATACCCCATGGTTGTCCTCTGGGTTGTGTCCTAGGAACTGCTACTGGTTTTCAGTTCTCCTGACTGTCTCCACAGGTGAGGATTTCTAGGGCTAGCTGTCTTAGAGACAAGCAGGGACACATAGGTCTCTCACTTCTACATCTAGAGAATGCATGACAAATGGTTCTTCAACTGTCGAACATTCCTGACCGATAGGGTTTTGAGGGGTTTGATTAGAAATATTTTCGATATTTCAAAAATATGTGAATTGGCCATGCACATTGGCTCATGCCTATAATGCCAGCACTTTGGGAGGCCAAGGTGGGGGGATTGCTTGAGTCCAGGAGTTTGAGATCAGATTGGGGAAAACAGCAAGACTCTGTCCCTACAAGAAACAAATAGCCAGGCATGATGGCTCACCTGTAGTCCTAGCTACTCGGGAGGCTAAGGAAGGAGGATCACTTGAGCCCATGGGTTCTAGGTTATGGTGAACTGTGATCACACCACTGCACTCCAGCCTGGGCAAGACAGTGAGACCCTATGTCAAATAAATAAATAAGTAAATAAATGTATACACACACACACACACACACACACATACACAAATTCATTTTGACATTAATGATAATTTGATGTTTATAGGGAGCTTTACCTGGCAGTAAATTATGTTTCTGACTAATATGTTTTTTGATTAATAAAAAATGTAGGAAATAAAGTAATAACGTATTACTTAATGAATCCAGTTTGCTTAGTGAAAAAGAACATTTCAAAACATGGTGATGGTGATGATGGTAAGAGTAGTAAGTGGTAAGAAATGTGAGGTTCCTGGGACCCCAGATAACCCTGGATTCCTTCTGGTCTTTTGTGAATCTATGCCATTAATTTATGTCAGGCTACATTTTGAGAATAGGCTCATGCTAGTGTTTTCCCCTGTATTAATTTTTTTTCAAATCCTACTCATTCTTAGAATTTCAAATAGGAGTGTGTGGGGCAAAACGTGAAAGTGCCTGTTGTGTACTACTGTACGTCTCACTCTTTCTCTGCATATATATTCCTGCTTATTGGTAAGAAGTCTCTTCCAAGTACCCTGCACTGCCACCTTGTCTGCCCTTGCTTTTTCCCCAGGACTCCCACAATTCAACAGGGCTGTCTTGTTTCCTTCTCTAGGGTAATGGCCAGCATCAGTGCTGATTGGCTGGTATCTTTGCCAGACTCATTAAATATTTTGAATACCATTCCTGAGTTTCTCATATCAACAGTTAAAAAAAATACAAATGGAATCATAAGGTTCCACAACATGTGTTATGGCCAGCTGTGGTAGCTCACGCCTGTAATCCCAGCACTTTGGGAGGCTAATGGGGGCAGATCACTTGAGGTCAGAAGTTTGAGACCACCAGCCTGGCCAACATGATGAAACCCGTCTCTACTAAAAATACAAAAATTAGCCGGGCGTGGTGGTGGGCGCCTGTAATCCCAACTACTTGGGAGGCTGAGGCAGGAGAATTGCTTGAACTCAGGAGGTGGAGGTTGCAGTTAGCCCAGACTGTACCACTGCACTCCAGCCTGGACAACAAGAGCAAAATTCTGTCTGAAAAAGAAAAAGAAAAAAAAAAAAAGATACATGTTATTTGTATGTTGTTTTTCACTTTAAAAATGTATGTCTTAGGTACCTTTTTTCATTAGCACACCAAGATACACTTTTTTCTTTATAATGGTTGCATAGTGTTTCATTGTAGGATACATGATACATAATCTATTTAATCGTTATTCAATTGGATATTTAGGTTATTCTAATTTTAATAGTACATGTAATACTATAGCAAAAAATCCTGATTCCTGCATTTTTGAGGACTTTAAATTTTGATAATTATTTTTCAAGAAGGCTGTTTGAAACTGCCCATTTTCCCACTTTTCACCAATTTAAAACATCTACTTAATTTTGGCCAGTATAATAGTTTAAAACATGTAATTTTGATGTTCATTTTGGTAAGGTTGTTTACATGTTTAACTGGTAATTATTTTTATTCTATGAATCATCTCATCTTTTGTCCACTCTTCTTTTGGGTTGTTCTATTTCTCGTTGATTTGTAAGCACTCTTTATAAATTAATGTCACTAATACTGTATCATTACATTGCATTTTTTTTAGTTCTTTGTTTTTTAACCTCATTTAGGATGTTTTCATCATATATATTTTAAAATTTTTATGTAATCCAACCTGTCTTTTTTTTGGTCTTTTGGGTTTCATGCCATGCTTCCCTACCCTTCTGTCACCCTGCTCCCCTTCAATAAATAAAGGTAGAGCTCTCTCACCCAAGGGAATTGTCAGGACCCTGAATCTCAGATGT
Source organism: Mandrillus leucophaeus (assembly GCF_000951045.1). Taxonomy (NCBI): domain Eukaryota; kingdom Metazoa; phylum Chordata; class Mammalia; order Primates; family Cercopithecidae; genus Mandrillus; species Mandrillus leucophaeus. The sequence goes on along the minus strand of NW_012098655.1, from coordinate 426,672 downwards.
ATCTTCTAAACTAAGTAGCAAGGTTAACGCACTCTCCTTGGTGATACTGGGGCAGGGATTCTTAATTTAGGGGGCTGTGAAGAGATTTTGGGAGTCTGGGAACTTACATCTTTATTTTTACTAGCTGTTAATCAAAATGTATCATTTCTTTCAATTATGAATGTAGGCCACAAACTGCAGTAGTATCAGTGAAACCTGTGACTGTCATTAAATATTAGTTTTTTCCTATCATGTTAAAGTTATTACAGATATCTTGAAATATTGTTTACACTCTTACTACTTTTAGATCAGATGCTAGGTCTTGCTATTTAATGCATTAATAAACAAATGCTATTATTTTGCACATTTTCTTGTGTTCTCATAGCTATATTTTCAATATTTTGATGTCCTCTGTAATTCTATGTTTTGCTTTGTGCATTTAAAACCATTCTTAGACCGGCACGGTGGCTCACGCCTGTAATCCCAGCACTTTGGGAGGCCAAGGCGGGAGGATCACAAGGTCAAGAGATCGAGACCATCCTAACCAACATGGTGAAACCCCGTCTCTACTAAAAATACAAAAATTAGCTTGGCGTGGTTGTGCGTGCCTGTAGTCCCAGCTACTTGGGAGGCTGAGGCAGGAGAATCACTTGAACCTGGGAGGCGGAGTGAGCCGAGATCGCACCACTGCACTCCAGCCTGGCGACAGAGCAAGACACCGTCTCAAAAATAAATAAATAAAATAAATAAATAAATAAATAAATAAAAAGTAAAAATAAAAACCATTCTGGGGAAAGGGTATGGGCTTCATCAAACTGCCAAAGGGGAATCCCTCCTCCAAAAGGCAAGAGCCCAGGCAGGAGGCGGCTGGGGCAGCTCCTTCCAGATCCCACCCCCCATCACTGCCAGCCAATGAGTGGCCATATCACAGCCACGCCTTACGCCAAGCTTATCCAGCTCTGCACTTTCATTTTTGCAGAAGGGACGTTTTCCTGAGAAAGGAGGTCTTTTCGGTAGGTGCTCAGACTTCCTTCAAAGTGATCTTTTCCGGGATTGGGCTAGAATGTACGATCTGCCTAAGAAAGAGTTTCTTCTCAGATCCTGCCACTTCTAGACATGTCAGAGTGCAGGCCTTTCTTTTGTTACTAGATTCTTAGATTTTTCAGGAGAAACCAGCAAACCAGATTTTATGTAACCCCCCCTCTGACTGTATGCCTGCCTATCTATACATCAACCCAGAAAGCCCAACAATACACTTTTGACCTTAAATCACCTCAGGGCTCCTTAGTGGCCGGCATCCCAGCGCGGGGAGCCCTGTCCATACACCTCAGATACATTTCCCTTCAGGAGAATGGGATCCAGAGCAGGCTTCTGAGGTGTGATGCCAGCATTTGGCAGCAGAGGGCACTCCTATTACAGGTTGCCTAGGCTGTGTCCTATTTCCTGAGGTGTAGGAGGGAGACCGTCTGTGAAAGGGGCTGAGAGGGCAGGTGCCTAGTACTGGGCTTAGGAGGGAGTGAGGGGCCATTGGGGTATTGAAAATCCATCCTTCTGTCCTCCCACCCAGCAGTTGTGGGCCAGCTGCTCAGGGTGACAGGACTAGCCAGCTAGGGCTGGTCTCCTTTAGTCTGTGCACCTGTCCCCACGGCTGATGCCAGATCTTGTGTGTGCTGCAGTAGAGGTGGGCAGCAGAAATGACAGCTTTCCAGTGCCAAGTGATCTAGTCCTTTAGAGGCTGTTGGTATCCTTGGGACTAAGAAAAGAACTTGGCACATAATAGGCACTCAGTAACTCTTCCCTTTGTTGAGGGTTGAACCAAGGCCTAGTAAGGGAAGAGTGTGAGGGTTGCATGCATGAGGTCTTGGTCAGCTCAAGATGGAGGATTTGGTTTTTGGCTAAGGTAGATCTGGGTGCATGTCAAGTCTACTTTCTTACACCAGCCCTGCAAAGGAGGGCACCCTATTTACACATGGGGAAATTGAGGCTGGTGGAAATAACACACACAAAGGTATCCTCAGAACTACTTTCTGCAAATGTCAGGGATACAGTGGGAAGAGAGCTGAGAAGTAAACGTCTTAGGCGATTTCACAGTGTCAAGTCAAGAGGGCACACCACTGACTTGTAGGCTCAGGGCAGAGCCTACATATAATTTAGCTAATTTGGTTCTAACAACTCTTCTAGGTAGAGTTTACTTTTCCCACTTTACAGATGAGAAAAACGAAGATCAGAGAGGCTACGTGATGTTCCCAGGGTTATGTAGCTTGGGAATGTGGAATGTAGATGCATCTTTGACTCCTAAAGCCTGGACTCTTCTTTTTGCTCTTCTGGGTGGCAGAAAACCCTGGGGTGAAAAAAGTGCCCTGACTAGGAGAAGACAGCAGGAACAAGATTCCCCATCCGAGTAGGTGGTGCACAGATATCCCAACTTGGTCCTGGTCCCTGCTCCATCTACTATTTTTTTTAATGTTTAAAAAATTGTGGTAAACTATACATAATGTAAAATTTGCCATTGTAACCATTTTCAAGTGTACAATTCAGTGGCATTAGTACATTCACATTATTGTGCAACCATCACTACCATTTATCTCTGGAACTTTCTTATCATTCCCAAACTGAGATTCTGTACTCATGAATCAATAACTACTCATTCCCCCTCCTCCGGCCACTGGTAACCACTATTCTACTTTCTGTCTCTGTGAATGGACTATTCTAGGTACAAATGGAATCATACAATATTTCTAGGTATAACTGGAATAACACAATATTTGTCTTTTTGTGTCTAGTTTATTTCATTTACATAATGTTTTTGCCTTGATCTGAATGTTTGTGTCCCTGCAAAATGGGGTTGAAATCTTGACCCCCAAGGTGATGGTATTGGGAGGTGGGGCTTTTGGGAGGTATGGTTAGGTCATGAAGGTAGAGTCCTCATAATTGGGATTAGTGCGCTTATGAAAGAAACTTCAGAGAGCAAGGTAGCCCCTTCTACTAAGTGAGGGTGCAGTGAGAAGATGACAGCCAGGAAACAGGCCCTCACCAGGCACCGAATCTGCCAATGTCTCTATTTTGGACTTCCCAGCCTCCAGAACTGTGAGAAAAACACTTCTACTATTTATATGCTACCCACTCAATGGTATTTTGTTATAGCAGCCTGAATAGACTAAGACAGTTTTCAAGGTTCATTCATATGTCAGAGTTTCCTTCCCTTTTAAAGTTAATATTATATTGTATGGATATACCACATTTTGTTTACCCATTAATCTGTTGATAGACATTTGAATTGTTCCCACTTTTTGGCTATTGTGAATAATGCTATTATGAACATGAGTATATGAATATCTGTTTGAATCCCTGCTTTCAGTTCTTTGGGGTATATACCCAGAAATGGAATTGCTGGATCTTTTGGCAATTCATGTTTAATTTTTTGAGGAACTACCATTGTATCCACAGTAATGGTACCATTTCACATTCCCACCAGCAATGCACAGGAGTTCCAGTTTTCCTGCATGTCCTTGACAATGCTTGCTCCCATACACATTTGCTTTGGCTGCCTCAAAATGTAGAGCTTGGCAGATTGAGGCTGTGGTGGGAAGAAAGCCTTTGCAATGGAAAAAAGAGAAAGAGGGAGGGAGGGTGAAGAGTTGGGGGATGGGAGAGAGAGAGAGTGTGAAAAGGAGCTTTTTTCCCCCACTCTTCCCGGACCCTCATGGGGGCTGCACAGACTCCTAGAACCTTCAAGTAGCAAGACAGAGGTCCCCTCCACCAGCCACAGAGCTCTCCTTACACCTGGCCTCCTATTCCCAGCAACTTTAAGGAAGTATTTTTTTAATTGGCCATGGTTTTATCAAAAGCCTATTAAGTTTTTGCCACAAAAGGATTTTCTTTAAAATAAAAATAAGGGTAAGTATTTGACTGATGTCCCTTGGGAGTGCTTTAGAGAAGAGGAATGAATACTGACATGTCCTGTCTTCCCAGATGCAGAATTGTAAAACAAACAAACATAATTGCTTTTCACATGTAAAAGAAAACTGACTTAGAACATACTAGCGTTTTCTTTGCCACGAAAGAGTTTACTTTCAGTGACTAAGCCAGAACTACTAGAGTTGTCAGGCCTAGGGACAGGACACATGGCAAGTGCTTAGCCAGGCTGGCCAGGACTGACCATTTCTGCAAGGAGTCCACAAGAAGGCTCAGGGCAGCCCTTTCCTGCTCCTATCAATTTGAGTTGAGCAACAAACCTTTTGACCAAGTATCAGCTCCATGGCACAACCTACAGTTACACGGTGCCCACAAAACAGAATCTCAGCACAGCAACTACTGGCTATGGGAAGCGATCAGAGACTAACATCAGGAGAAAAAATACGTTTTTCAGTCCTGGGTTTCCAAGTTGGCATCCCCAGGGCAAACCAGCAGGTTGGGAGGGTAGGGGCTGGTGGGTGGGGGCTGCGGAGGGAAGGTGGCTGCCATCTGTCTGATCAGACCTGGGGCACACCCAAAGAACTCTCCTAGCTTGGGATCAGGTCAGGAAGAAACCAGGACGGTCCCTTTAGGAGAGTGAGCAGGACTATCTGCCCGGGGGGCTGCGGCCGCCCCTGCACAGCAGGCCATCGATTGTACCGGAGGCAGGGTGTGGGGAAACCGGGGCAAGTCCAGCCTCTCAGCAAGGCCAGGAAGCCATTCACTTGGATCCTGGATTTTACTAACGGATTAAACGTGGCATTCTCTCCTTCCCCCATCCGTTACAGACCTAAAAATAGCTCGTCCCAGAGGGGCCGGGAGAGGCTCCACCTCTTCTTGAGGTGGGGCGGGGCGGCTGTAGTAGGAGCGGGAGGCACCAAAGACCCCAAGTCACGAGCTGACTGGCGCACCAAGGAGCTCTCTGCCCGCGGCGCCGCACCGGAGTGGGCCGGGCAGGCTCTGCCTCCGCCACAGAGAGCGCCCGGGCTGCGGGGAGCTGGGGAAGCATCCCAGGAACGGCGGGCGGTGAGCATTCCGGGAACTGTCTCTGGGCTGTCTGCGGCGGTGGAGCAAGTCTGGACGCAGGACGTGGGGCGAGTAGGGGAGCCGCCACCTCGAGACGTCTTCCCGCCGCCCCCGGTTCCGGGCGACCCCACGGTTAGCGGGCCGCGCGGGAAAACTATGCCAGGAATTAGTCCCGGGAGCGGGGCGGGTGGGTAGCTTGGCTGCACTCCTAAGGATCAGGGATTCGGGAGGTTAAACATTAGCCGGGGCGAACTCCCTACCGGGGTGCAGCGGGGCGCTGGAGGAGCCGGCTGCGTGCGTCCCCACTGCCCAGGGCGCGCCCTTCCGGCCCGGCGCCGCCCTGCACGCCGGCCGCCTCCGCCTGCGCCGAACCGCGGCGCCCGGGGAGCGAAGGACCTGGGCGCCGGGCAGTGAAGGCGGGAGCGGGAATGACGGGATGCCCCAGGACTTGGCTACACTAGGAAGACGGACTTGGGTTTTTAACTTTTTGTAAAAAGAAAAGTGATTTGGGAGGGCTTGATGATCTGAGTGCCTTAGGTAAAGGAGGATCTTTTAGTAAATAGGTGATTTAAAAACAATAGCATTGGCATCTTTCGTTCCCCTTCTTCCTTTCCTGGGCTGGACCTCAGCAGGAGGCAGACGTGGTATTTTCATCTTGAGGCGGCTGCGAATAAAGTCCACCGAAGACCTGCTCAGTGCAGGACAGGGGTCCAGGAGACGGCAGAGGAGGAGGTCCGAGGGGGCCTGGGCAAGGCCTAGTTCAGGGAGCCCTTCCTGGGGGCCCAGGGCCTAGGCTGCCCCTGCCTGGCCTCCTGGAATTCGATTTCTTTTTTTTTTTTTTTTTTT
>NW_012098655.1:414377-417027 GCF_000951045.1 Mandrillus leucophaeus | reverse complement strand
CATAATATTGGTCTAGGACTGGGAAGTTTCCCAAAACCCTGTCATTATATCTAAAGGTGATTAAACAGCTTCAGTTTTCCTAATGACAGTGAATCATTTCCTCTCTCTCTCTTTTTTTTTTTTTTTTTGAGAAGAAGTCTCACTCTGTTGCCCAGACTGGAGTGCAATGGCGCGATCTCGGCTCACTGCAACCTCTGCCTCCCAGGGTGAAGTGATTCTCCTGCCTCAGCCTCCCGAGTACCTGGGACTACAGGCGTGCACCACGACACCCAGCTAATTTTTGTATTTTTAGTAGAGACAGAGTTTCACCATGTTGGCCAGGCTGATTTTGAACTCCTGACCTCAGGCCATCTGTCCGCCTTGGCCTCCCGAAGTGCTGGGATTACAGGCATGAGCCATTGCTCCCAGTTGACAGTGAGTCATTTCTACCTTGTGTTTCTATTCCCAGATGTGGGAAAAGCAGTCTGCTCAAAATTCAGTCTGGATAAAGCACGATGTCCTTGCCCCTAGGGTATATGGTTTCCAGGTAACATGCAACACTCTCATTCGGCTTTTTGTCTGCCTATCCTAGTCAGGACGCAAGCTGTGGAGCTGAGTCGGGTTCAGACAAGCCCTGCTGAAATACAGGGAGAATTTAGAATCTCCAGCACTAACCCTGTCGTGATTTGCTGTGAACTCTGTCAGTGCTTGTACTTTGGTCAAGAAAACTCAGGTATTGTAATTTCCGTAATGAGAAATAATTGGTATGTCATCATCATCATTATAATCATTATTAAGAGTTTGGCATAATTGAAAAGCTCTGGAGTCAGACAGAACTTGGCTTGAATCTTGGCTTCATTATTAGTAGCTAAGTGAGCAGGGCCCTTAGTTTCTCTGAGCCTCAGTTTCTACATCTGTGAGATGAGACAAACCATAGCCATCTACAAGGCTATATGAGTTTAGAATTAGTACTTTTAAAGGCTGGCACAGTGCCTGGCGTATAGATGTTTGAAAAATGTTAACTGTTATACTATCATCATATGATAATCATCTTCAAGTTCCACAGTGCTGCTCCATCTTTATTTATTTATTTATTTATTTATTTATTTTTATTTTTTTTGAGACAGTGTTTTGCTCTTGTTGCTCAGGCTGGAGTGCAATGACACAGTCTTGGCTCACGGCTCACTGCAACCTCCACCTCCCAAGTTTGAGCAATTCTCCTGCCTCAGCCTTCCAAGTAACTGGGATTACAGGCACCCACCACCACGCCCAGATAATTTTTGTATTTTTAGTAAAGACGGGGTTTCACCCTGTTGGCCAGGCTGGTCTTGAACTCCTGACCTCCTGTGATCCACCTGCCTCAGCCTCCCAAAATGCTGGGATTACAGGTGTGAGCCACCGCGCCTGGCCTTGCTCTGTCTTATAATGCTAGAGCTCTTAGGACATCTAAGAATTGGACCCTTAGGGTTCTAGAAAAAGACATGAGTAATACTTTTGAGGTGCATTAAAACCTCATGAACTCAGACCCCTAATTCTGTGTAGCTGGGAGTGGGGCTGCCACCTTCTGTGTTTATGGAGTACGCTCAGAGTGTAAGTGTGAAGGTTTCAGGGCTGCTCAGGAAGCAAGTTCCAACACTGAGGCCATATCTTGACAGTCAGCGTGGGCGCTGCGACTTCTCACTGATATGCCTGATTCCACCTGCCAGGGCTCCTGCACTCTCAGTTCTTATTGGTAGCCCATGGGATTAAACTATGGATGCAGATGGTCAACAAATCAGCATTTACTAAGTCTGAATGGCATTTCCCTCCAACGAGTCTGAATGAGGGATTCCTAACTCAGCTTTTACTCTTTATCCTAATTCTTGGCAGTCCATAGTCCCATTTATTCAAGACCCTAAGACTATAGAATTTTAAGTCAGATATTCTGAGATTTCAACAATTTTGCTCAGTTCAGTAGCAATCTGGGTGCCAGGTAATGGGCTGGGGACGGGGATACAGCAGATATGAATAAGCCATGGTCTCAGCCCCTGTAAAGTTCATAGCCAGGGGAGTGGGGGAGGAAGGAGACAGAAGTGTCCTGGTATGGGCCCCTCCTTGGTGTTCCCAGAGAACCCTTTCCCAGCTCCTGTCTTGGCACTTGCCACTCTGTGGGTTAATTTCTGTGTATTTTTCTGTCTCTCTGGAGAAAAAAACTTTGGAGCCAGACACTATCACTTACTAGTTGTGTGATTGTGGGAAAGTCATTTCCCCTGTTTGTTTCCTCTCTCTGTTTCCTCTCTTTGTTCACTCTCTGTTTCTTCATCTGCATAATAGGTTGTTGTGAGAATTAAGTGGGATAATACATATAAAGCCTTAGCACTGAGTATGGAAAATAATAGAATTCCAGAAATGTGAACTATTTTTATTAACAACAGTAGGGATAGTTGCCCAGGTCATCATTGATCCCGAGTGCCAGTCATGATGCCTGGCACTTAGTACGGCCTCAGGAATCATTTGTTGATGGGATGGAGATATGAATGTTGCAGAGACACCCTAACAGACCAAAGTGTATGCTCTGTACTCTGGAAGCCCAGGGGAGGGGCAGGGAACTTTGACTGTGAGCCTAGCAGGGATTTATGGTGGTAATCATTTATTTATTTATTTATTTTTGTATTGTGGGAAGTTTTTTTTT
>NW_012098655.1:387460-412517 GCF_000951045.1 Mandrillus leucophaeus | reverse complement strand
CGGCCTGGAATTCGATTTCTAACAGGACTTTGGAGAGAATCCTGGGAAGTATGGGGTCTTCTGACTTGGCTTCTCACACCCTCATCTGCAGATAGGGTGGGTGACCTCTCTCTTCTCAGTTGCAGCCCCTAACACCTCTCCACACCCCTCCCGGATGTGAGGACTGGCCAGTGAGAACAACCCTGCTTAGGGAAGGCTGATCCTCCAGTCAAGTGGCTGATAAGGGGCCTTTTGTCTGTCTCGGTCAGCACCAAGGGTCTGGAGACACCTACCTCATCTGGAAATATTTTTTGATACTATCTAAATGCCTCATGAAGTTGTATGCTTCAGGTTGGAAACAGAAATCTGAATTCATGTGGGCACCATAACTGTGGGTTGTGCCATGGAGCTGATATTTGGTCAAAAGGTTTGTTGCTCAACTCAAATTGACAGGAGCAGGGAAGGGCCGCCCTGAGCCTTCTTATGGACTCCTTGTAGAGATGGTCAGTCCTGGCCAGCCTGGCTAAGCACTCACAATGTGTCCTGTCCCTAGGCCTGGCAACTCTAGTAGTTCTGGTTTAGTCACTGAAAGTGAACTCCTTCGTGGCAAAGAAAACGCTAGTATGTTCTAAGCTAGTTTTCTTTTACCTGTGAAAAGCAATTATGTTTGTTTTACAGTTCTGCATCTGGGAAGATAAGACATGTCAGTATTCATTCCTCTTCTCTAAAGCACTCCCAAGAGACATCAGTCAAATACCTACCCCTATTTTTATTTTAAAGAAAATCCTTTTGTGGCAAAAACTTAATGGGGTTTTGATAAAACTATGGCCACTTAAAAATATCTCCTTAAAGTTGCTGGGAATAGGAGGCCAGGTGTAAGGAGAGCTCTGTGGCTGGTGGAGGGGACCTCTGTCTTGCTACTTGAAGGTTCTAGGAGTCTGTGCAGCCCCCATGAGGATCAGGGAAGAGTGGAAAAGGAGAACACAACAGAATCTGAGAATAAGTCTAAGCTCTGCAGTGGTAGTACTTCAGGAGAGCTCCCAGGTCCCTGTTATCTCCGTTGAGGTCTCTGGAGCTCACTTGCATACTGTGTGTGCATAGCCTGTTTGCAAACTGTGCGAAGGTTTCCTTGGCAGCCACAGCAATTAGCATTAGTGACACGCCTGAGCTCCCCCAGTGGGCACCGCTGAAGTTAGCTTGGGAGCCAGGTCAGGTTTGTAAATGATTGCCTGGCAGCCACCTTGGAAACTTGGCTGCCTCAAGTTCTCCTCTTGACTGCATTCTTGAGGAAGCAGAAGAGACAATAAGATGGCGATATTGTTGTTGTCTAGCTGTCAGTTTATGTTAAAAAAAAAAAGATGTTTGGCCAATTTTGAGGAAGTTATTTTTGACAGATTATCGGTGGACTGGTTTTAGAGGAACCATAAAGTCTCCAGGGATTGTTTCACAGTGGGATGGCTGTGAGGTGGTGAACAACCTGTCACTGGGAGAGTGCAAAGCAAGGGTGGTAGATGGGTTTTCTGTGTTCTAGATGGGTGTGGAATTGTCCCAGGCAGAAACCAACTCTTAACAATGAAGCAAGTTTGAATGTAGCACAAATATTCTTTTGGGTCCTTTATTCATAATATTGGTCTAGGACTGGGAAGTTTCCCAAAACCCTGTCATTATATCTAAAGGTGATTAAACAGCTTCAGTTTTCCTAATGACAGTGAATCATTTCCTCTCTCTCTCTTTTTTTTTTTTTTTTTGAGAAGAAGTCTCACTCTGTTGCCCAGACTGGAGTGCAATGGCGCGATCTCGGCTCACTGCAACCTCTGCCTCCCAGGGTGAAGTGATTCTCCTGCCTCAGCCTCCCGAGTACCTGGGACTACAGGCGTGCACCACGACACCCAGCTAATTTTTGTATTTTTAGTAGAGACAGAGTTTCACCATGTTGGCCAGGCTGATTTTGAACTCCTGACCTCAGGCCATCTGTCCGCCTTGGCCTCCCGAAGTGCTGGGATTACAGGCATGAGCCATTGCTCCCAGTTGACAGTGAGTCATTTCTACCTTGTGTTTCTATTCCCAGATGTGGGAAAAGCAGTCTGCTCAAAATTCAGTCTGGATAAAGCACGATGTCCTTGCCCCTAGGGTATATGGTTTCCAGGTAACATGCAACACTCTCATTCGGCTTTTTGTCTGCCTATCCTAGTCAGGACGCAAGCTGTGGAGCTGAGTCGGGTTCAGACAAGCCCTGCTGAAATACAGGGAGAATTTAGAATCTCCAGCACTAACCCTGTCGTGATTTGCTGTGAACTCTGTCAGTGCTTGTACTTTGGTCAAGAAAACTCAGGTATTGTAATTTCCGTAATGAGAAATAATTGGTATGTCATCATCATCATTATAATCATTATTAAGAGTTTGGCATAATTGAAAAGCTCTGGAGTCAGACAGAACTTGGCTTGAATCTTGGCTTCATTATTAGTAGCTAAGTGAGCAGGGCCCTTAGTTTCTCTGAGCCTCAGTTTCTACATCTGTGAGATGAGACAAACCATAGCCATCTACAAGGCTATATGAGTTTAGAATTAGTACTTTTAAAGGCTGGCACAGTGCCTGGCGTATAGATGTTTGAAAAATGTTAACTGTTATACTATCATCATATGATAATCATCTTCAAGTTCCACAGTGCTGCTCCATCTTTATTTATTTATTTATTTATTTATTTATTTTTATTTTTTTTGAGACAGTGTTTTGCTCTTGTTGCTCAGGCTGGAGTGCAATGACACAGTCTTGGCTCACGGCTCACTGCAACCTCCACCTCCCAAGTTTGAGCAATTCTCCTGCCTCAGCCTTCCAAGTAACTGGGATTACAGGCACCCACCACCACGCCCAGATAATTTTTGTATTTTTAGTAAAGACGGGGTTTCACCCTGTTGGCCAGGCTGGTCTTGAACTCCTGACCTCCTGTGATCCACCTGCCTCAGCCTCCCAAAATGCTGGGATTACAGGTGTGAGCCACCGCGCCTGGCCTTGCTCTGTCTTATAATGCTAGAGCTCTTAGGACATCTAAGAATTGGACCCTTAGGGTTCTAGAAAAAGACATGAGTAATACTTTTGAGGTGCATTAAAACCTCATGAACTCAGACCCCTAATTCTGTGTAGCTGGGAGTGGGGCTGCCACCTTCTGTGTTTATGGAGTACGCTCAGAGTGTAAGTGTGAAGGTTTCAGGGCTGCTCAGGAAGCAAGTTCCAACACTGAGGCCATATCTTGACAGTCAGCGTGGGCGCTGCGACTTCTCACTGATATGCCTGATTCCACCTGCCAGGGCTCCTGCACTCTCAGTTCTTATTGGTAGCCCATGGGATTAAACTATGGATGCAGATGGTCAACAAATCAGCATTTACTAAGTCTGAATGGCATTTCCCTCCAACGAGTCTGAATGAGGGATTCCTAACTCAGCTTTTACTCTTTATCCTAATTCTTGGCAGTCCATAGTCCCATTTATTCAAGACCCTAAGACTATAGAATTTTAAGTCAGATATTCTGAGATTTCAACAATTTTGCTCAGTTCAGTAGCAATCTGGGTGCCAGGTAATGGGCTGGGGACGGGGATACAGCAGATATGAATAAGCCATGGTCTCAGCCCCTGTAAAGTTCATAGCCAGGGGAGTGGGGGAGGAAGGAGACAGAAGTGTCCTGGTATGGGCCCCTCCTTGGTGTTCCCAGAGAACCCTTTCCCAGCTCCTGTCTTGGCACTTGCCACTCTGTGGGTTAATTTCTGTGTATTTTTCTGTCTCTCTGGAGAAAAAAACTTTGGAGCCAGACACTATCACTTACTAGTTGTGTGATTGTGGGAAAGTCATTTCCCCTGTTTGTTTCCTCTCTCTGTTTCCTCTCTTTGTTCACTCTCTGTTTCTTCATCTGCATAATAGGTTGTTGTGAGAATTAAGTGGGATAATACATATAAAGCCTTAGCACTGAGTATGGAAAATAATAGAATTCCAGAAATGTGAACTATTTTTATTAACAACAGTAGGGATAGTTGCCCAGGTCATCATTGATCCCGAGTGCCAGTCATGATGCCTGGCACTTAGTACGGCCTCAGGAATCATTTGTTGATGGGATGGAGATATGAATGTTGCAGAGACACCCTAACAGACCAAAGTGTATGCTCTGTACTCTGGAAGCCCAGGGGAGGGGCAGGGAACTTTGACTGTGAGCCTAGCAGGGATTTATGGTGGTAATCATTTATTTATTTATTTATTTTTGTATTGTGGGAAGTTTTTTTTTTATTATTATACTTTAAGTTCTAGGGTACATGTGCACAACATGCAGGTTTGTTGCATATGTATACATGTGCCATGTTGGTTTGCTGCACCCATTAACTCTTCATTTACATTAGGTATTTCTCCTAATGCTATCCCTCCCCTCTCCCCCCACCCCACAACAGGTCCTGGTGTGTGATGTTCCCCACCCTGTGTCCAAGTGTTCTCATTGTTCTATTCCCACCTATGAGTGAGAACAGGCAGTGTTTGGTTTTCTGTCCTTGCGATAGTTTGCTCAGAATGATGGTTTCCAGCAAGGACTTCATGACTAAAACACCAAAAGCAATGGCAACAGAAGCCAAAATAGACAAATGGGATCTGTTTATTTTAGTTTTAATTTTACTTTAAGTTCTGGGATACATGTGCAGAATGTGCAGGTTTGTTACATAGGTATATATGTACCATGGTGTTATCAACCCGTCATCTAGGTTTTAAGCCCTGCATGCATTAGGTATTTGTCCTAAAGCTCTCCCTCCCCTTGTCCCCCACCCCGCAAAAGGCCCAGGTGTGTGATGTTTCCTCCTTGTGTCCGTGTGTTCTCATTGTTCAACTCCTACTTATGATTGAGAACATGTGGTATTTGGTTTTCTGTTCCTGTGTTAATTTGCTGAGAATGATGGTTTCTAGCTGCATCCATGTCTCTGCAAAGTACCTGAACTCATTCTTTTTCGTGGCTGTGTAGTATTCCATGGTGTATATGTCCCACATTTTCTTTATCTCATCTGCCATTAATGGGCATTTGGGTTGGTCCCAAGTCTTGGCTATTGTGAATAGTGTTGCAATAAATATGTGTGTGCATGTGTCTTTATAGTGGAATGATTTATAATCCTTTGGGTATATATCCAGTAATGGTATTGCTGGGTCAATTTGTATTTCTGGTTCTAGATCCTTGAGGAATCGCCATACTGTCTTCCATAATGGCTGAACTAATTTACACTCCCATTTGGAGGTAATCATTTGTTAGCAGGGCCTTGAAACATGCATCGACCTTTAGTTGGAACACAAGGAGGTGGCAAAGGACCATCTATACCAAGAGGCAGCATAGAATAGGGGTTAGGAGCCCAGACTGGAGTCAAGCTGCCTGGGTGTGAATCTTACCTCTGGATCTTAGGCAAGCTTCTTTATTTCTCTGTGGCTTAGATGATAATAGTACCTCCTCAAGGGCTTGTCCTGAGAAATATGAGTGCTTCTTTGTAAAGCTTTTAAAAACAGTGCTTATACATAAAATAAACAGCCCAGAGGTATGAAAGTGTGGAAGGCAAGTAATATGGTTACATGGGAGATGCAGCTAGAAAGGTAGGTTTGGAAACATTTCATCAAAGTCTTTGAATATCACTCAGTGTATTTGGAATTAGCCAACAAGGAACACAAAATCCATTCCTCTGTGGCTGGAGCTCAATAGTGGTTTCCCACTTTAAGCAGGGCCTGCACTCTCAGGCTTGCCACGATCCCTAATGTTTCCTAATCCAGCACTCCACAGATTTAGTGATTCTAAATCAGTAAGTCTGGGGATCTGCATTTCTAACAAATTCCCAGGTGATGCTGATGCTGCTGGTCCAGAGACCACACTTTGAGAACCACTGCCTTATTGTCTCTTGGACACTGAGATGGCGAATGAGTTGCCGTTTATCATCATGCATGTACTGTGGTTTCTTTCACATCTGCTACATTTTGTGCATTTAATGTTACTTTTCTGGCCCTGGTGGAACTTGGGTTTGCAATTCCTGGCACAGTCAGTATGGAATGGTTGGGTATAAGATCACAAGAGACCGAGGGGCTACAGAGACAGAGATTTGGGGGTGACTGAGGCTCAGCCTAGAGCAAGCCTATAGTAACCGAAGCTGTGAACTCATTCCTAGGGATAGCGTGCAGGGAGAAATGGGTTGCAGGTGGAGAGCAGAATATCAAGGGGGCACTGGCACACCCTGTCATAAAAGAAAAGGGAAAGAATGGTTACTGTTTAAGGAACAGCATTCAAACAGGTAGGAGGAGAGATGAGAGAGAGAGAGTGACTGATGGAGAGTTCTTGACTTTATTATTAGAGAGAGGACTGTTGGCAAACATCTGAGGCCAAAGCTTAAATAGTTAAACAGTACAGTTCTCAGGTGAGCTCACCTGAAAGCTGGGACATCAGGAAGCAGGTGTCTTATTACCCTTACCCACAGCATGCCTGGTAACCTGCTGTTGCTCTGAGGCACAGCTTGTTGTGAGCAGTCATCTCTGAGGCTCTGGTGGCACAGTTGCAGCTTTGGAGCTAAGCATGGTGAGTATCATGTCACTTAACTCCTTTTTTTTTTCCCTCATAACATGGCAGAAATGTGCTAGTCTTCTCATGGCCATGGTGGGGGGCTTAGGTCTGGCTGGTTTTCTTTTTGGAGTACTTGCTGGGAAAGAGATTCTGAGAAAGGGAAGGATAGAGCTGAAACTGAAAAGGTGGGCTAGTGGCATCCTGTAGGCAGTCTCAAGACCAGACTAAGCAGTTTGCATTTGGTACAGTGGGAATAAGGAGCCATGCTGAGCTCCAGGGTGGGGAGCAGCTGTGTGGTTAGTATAGCTCCATAGCCCAGGACCTGAGCTTAGGCAGGACCCACATAGGCATACTATAAATGAGGAGTGAGTAAATGGATGAATTGGAGGTTTAAGGGATAAAGGATGATAATCTGATCAAAGCAAAATTTTAGGAGGAATAGCCCCAAGAATCAATGTTGAGTGGTTCAAAGTCCGTAAGCTTTGGTGCCAGATGAACCTACAATTACACTTCACATCTGGCCTCCTGTTTTCATCCATTTTGTACTCTCCAACAGAGTAACACACACTGGGTAATTTATAAAGAAAAGAAATAAATTTCTCACAGTTCTGGAAGCTTGAAGTCCAATGTCAAGTCCAATATCAAGTCCAATATCGAGCTTGAAGTCCAGTATTGGGCAAGGGCCTTCATGCAGCGTCATCTCTTGGTGGAGAGTGAAAGGTCAAGAAAGCACAAGAGCAAGAGGGAAAGGGACCGAATTCCTCCTTTCATCAGGAACCTACTCCTGTGATAACTAACCCACTCCTACAATAATGACATTCATCCATTCATGAGGGCAGAGTCTTCGTGACTTAATCACCTCTTAAAGGTACCATCTCTCAACACTGCTGCATTGGGGATTGAGTTTTCAACATATGACCTTTGAGGGATGCCAAATTTGTAAAATGAGCATAATAATACCTGTTTGTAGGTTTGTATTAGGAGTTTGTATCTAGCATAGAGGGTGGCACTCTCTGCAGAGTTGCCAGTGTTATCACTGAGCACCTTCCCCTTGGATCTTCTCCAAGTCTCATAGCACCCTGTGAGGTAGGCAGGGCTGGCCTGTCACTGCCTTTCACAGAAGAAGACAGAAGAAGACAGTGGCCCCCAGCCTAGTCCTACCATTTTTTAAAGGCCTTCTTACTTCTGAAGCTGATTACTTCTTTGACTTTCTGTTGCACTTTTTAAAGTGCACTTTCTATTGCACTTTTTAAAGTCTGAATCATGGACCAGGTGCGGTGGCTCATGCCTGTAATCCCAGCTCTTTGGGAGGCCGAGGTGGGTGGATCACGAGGTCAGGAGTTTGAGACCAGCCTGACCAACATAGTGAAACCTTGTCTCTACTAAAAATACAAAAAATTAGCCGGGTGTGGTGGTGTGCGCCTGTAATCCCAGCTACTCTGGAGGCTGAGGCAGGAGAATTGCGTGAACCCGGGAGGTGGAGGTTGCAGTGAGTCGAGATTGCGCCATTGCATTTCAGCCCGGGTGACAGTTCAAAACAGTCTCTCAAAAAAAAAAAAAAAAAAAAAAAAGAAAGAAGACTGAATGATGTAATCTCGAAAGGACTTGATTAAATAGGGTAAAATGTTCCTCTTGTTGCCTTAGTCAGATTCTCACTTATGCAAGAGCTGAAGTTCTATGTTTTCTTTTAAAAAATAATAAAAGTGATAGAAGATGGTAAGAACTTTGAATAGTACAGAGAGGCAGAAAGTGAAAAATAAAAGTCCTCTAATCTCCATTCTCACTTCCCAGAGGCAGCCATTGCTAATAGCTTCTTGTCTATCTTTCCAAAAACAGTCTGTGCTTATGAAATAATATACATAAATGAATCATATATATGAATTATAAATGAGCATATTTTATTTGTTATAAAACTAATTATAACAAATATGAGTCTTTTCATATGTATGTGTGTGTGTGGGTATATATGTGTATATATGTGTGTGTGTGTATATGTGTGTGTGTATATATGTGTGTACATATATGTGTGTGTATATATATGTGTGTGTGTATACAAATATATGTGTGTGTGTGTATATATATATAGACTCTCCATGTCTGGATTCTGCTTCTGCAGATACAACAAACTGCGGATCAAAAATATTTGGAAAAAAAAGGATAGTTTCTTCTGTACTGAACATGTACAGACTTTTTTTCTTGTCATTATTCCTAAATAATTAAGTATAACATCTATTTTTATAGCATTTACATTGTATTAGGTATTATAAATAATCTAGAGATGATTTAAAGTTTATGGGAGAATGTGCATAGGTTATATGCAAATACTGTACCATTTTATATAAGCAATTTGAGCATCTGTAGATTTTGGTATCTGAGGAGGGTCCTGGAACGAATCCCTCATGGACACTGAGAGGCGACTGAATATGTATGTATATATATAATGATCATCATTGGTCTGTGAAGGCCTATTTACCTATCTGACCATCACCACCCACACACCATCCATCTATTCATTTATTTATCCCCATTCCACACTCCCGTTTCCCTCCCTCCTCTCATAGACAACCATTCTAATATGATATATATCTTTCACTTTGGTGAGTTATTAAATATGATTATATTAACGTCATTAAAACACAAATGAGGTATATATGCCTATTTTGTGTATGTTTACATATATATATCAGAGATTATAATTTCGTATCAGTACATATAAGTCTGCTTTATACCAATCGATAGCTGCATAATATTCCATTGCCTAGAGATACATTGCACTTTGCTTTCTTCTACTTTTTCTTGTACTTTTGCTTGTATAAAAGATACTACAATGACAATTTTTTCACAAGTACCTTTGTACATATGAGTTTGTCTGTAGTGTAATTATAATTTTTAGTAGTGGAATGTTCAAAATTCCCATTGATATTGTCAAATTCCTCTTCAGAGAGAACAGTTCATATGCTCACCAAGAGTTTTGAGAGTAGAATCTGAGTCTTGGCAAACAAACTGGAGATCTTTTTACTTAACTGTTAAGTTAAAAAAGCCCATGATGGATTGAGCATCATGTGGCAGACTCTGTGACTCCCTTAAGTCCCTCTTGACAGGGGTGGACATCATTTCACTCACATTCCAGGAGAGAGAACTTAGTCATATGATCACATGTTATTGCTGGAGAAGCTGGGAAAGGTAGTTCACTCGTGTTCTACTAGAATCCTGTAGTTACAGGAGAAAGAGAAGACAGGGTAGATATTAGGTACCTTGGTCACTCACAGCAAGTTGTTGGACTTTATCCTGATATAAAAATAGGGTTGCAGAAGGACCCATTTCTAAATTTGATAGCCACCTGCTGACAAAGGCCTTTGCCATGCACTCCTGCAGTGGAGGTGGGCTTTGCAGAGGGGGCTCACTGAGGACCTGCTGTGTACCAGGCACTAGGCTGGGTGCTTCACTTGCCTCATTCCTCACCACACGCCTACACAGTGGGCCCCATGTTCCTCCTTAGACCCAGGAGGCTTAAAGATGTGCAGGGACTTGCCCAAGGCAGAACATTCGAATTCACATCTGTGTGATTGCAAAGCCCACATTTTCTTTCCACAGCTCTGGCCATGTCAGCACACACCATGAATGCTACAGCTGCTGCAACGACACCTCACTTTGCCCCGCTTAGGCCCTTGCTGGCCAGATATACAGTATGTGCAGCCACACACACCTCACCTAACTTGGACTCTCTTCTCATTTTCCAGGCCTTCTCTCAGCTCCTCGGCCTACTGCCGTGGTCTTGGTGCCACCCTCCTCTGGTGGTCAGCTCAGGGCTTCCTCTGCCCATGCAGTCCCCAGCTGCCACTGCTGAGGGCCTCAGCGGCCCCCTCTTTGGGGCCTACACGTTCCCCACCTTCAAGTTTCAGCCTCGCCATGATAGCATGGACTGGAGGCGCATTAGCACCCTGGATGTAGACCGCGTGGCCCGGGAGCTGGATGTGGCCACTCTGCAGGAGAACATTGCTGGCATCACCTTCTGCAACTTGGACCGGGAGGTATGCAACCGCTGTGGGCAGCCTGTGGACCCGGCACTGCTCAAGGTGCTGCGCCTGGCACAGCTCATCATCGAGTACCTGCTGCACTGCCAGGATTGCCTGAGTGCCAGCATTGCCCAGCTGGAGGCACGGCTGCAGACCAGCCTGGGCCAGCAGCAGCGTGGTCAGCAGGAGCTGGGCCGCCAGGCTGACGAGCTCAAGGGTGTGCGGGAGGAGAGCCGCCGGCGTCGCAAGATGATCAGCACCCTGCAGCAGCTGCTAATGCAGACAGGCGCCCACAGCTACCACACGGTGAGGAATCTCCACCAGGCAGGCAGAGTGGGAGGGCTGTGCGCCCCAGCCACTGGGCAGCTGTTGTCACTGGGCAGCACTGCTGGGGCCACAAGGCTGCTGGGGGCTGTTCTCACTGGTTAGGAGCAGATTTCAGAGATGCTGCTCGTGGCCAGAGAGCCTGGGAGTGTCTCATTAGGTTCTACAGTGTGTGTGTGTGTGTGTGTGTGTGTGTGTGTGTGTGTGTATATAGACTGTACATGTGTTGGAGGTGTGTGTGTTTATGGAGAGGGTGCATGTCTAGTGTATGTATATGCATGAATGTATGGAGAGTGTGTGTGTGTGTTTGTAAATGGTGTGAATACGTGTGTGTGTTTAATGTGTGTGTATGTGAATACTTGAGGGTACCTCTGTGTGTATGTAGGGTGTGTGATGTGTAATGTGTGCTCGTACTATATTATAAAGGATACAACTCTGGAGCATGTATAAAAAGGTGTATTAATAGTGTTTGTGACCAAGAAGCAGCTTCTCTGCTCCTTCTGGAATCTCCGCCTGGTTCAGCCCACCTGCCTCCGCTCCTGCTTCTACCATGTTCATCAGGGTGACCCAGAAGTCCTACAAGGTGCCACCTCTGGCCCCCGGGCCTTCAGCAGCTGCTCCTACATGAGTAGGCCCAGTGCCTGCATTGGCTCCTTGAGGTTCTCCTGAGTGGGCAGCAGCAGCTTCCGGGTTGGCCTGGGTGGAGGCTGTGGTGGGGCCAGTGGCATGGTAGGCATCACTGCCATCACAGTCAACCAGAACCTGCTGAGCCCCCTTAACCTGGAGATGGACCCCAACATCCAGGCCATGCGCACCCAGGAGAAAGAGCAGATCAAGACCCTCAGCAACAAGTTTGCCTCCTTCATCGACAAGGTGCGGTTCCTGGAGCAGCAGAACAAGATGCTGGAGACCAAGTGGAGCCTCCTGCAGCAGCAGAAGATGGCTCAGAGTCAACTCGGTCAACATGTTCGAGAGCTACATCAACAACCTTAGGCAGCAGCTGGAGACTCTGGACCAGGGGAAGCTGAAGCTGGAGGCAGAGCTTGGCAACATGCAGGGGCTGGTGGAGGGCTTCAAGAACAAGTATGAGGATGAGATCAATAAGCGTACAGAGATGGAGAATGAATTTGTCCTCATCAAAAGGATGTGGATGAAGGTTATGTGAACAAGGTGGAGCTGGAGTCTTGCCTGGAAGGGCTGACTGACGAGATCAACTTCCTCAGGCGGCTGTACAAGGAGGAGATCCAGGAGCTGCAGTCCCAGATCTTGGACATGCCTGTGGTGCTGTCCGTGGACAACAGCCGCTCCCTGACATGGACAGCATCATCGCTGAGGTCAAGGCGCAGTACAAGGAGATCGCCAACTGCAGCTGGGCTAAGGCTGAGAGCATGTACCAGATCAAGTATGAGGAGTTGCAAATGCTGGCTGGGAAACACAGGGATGACCTGCAGCGTACAAAGACTGAGATCTCCGAGATGAACCAGAGTATCAGCCAGCTCCAGGCTGAGACTGAGGGCCTCAAAGTCCAGAGGGCATCGCAGATGCCAAGCAATGTGGGGAGCTGGCTATTAAGGATGCCAACACCAAGCTCTCTGAGCTGGAGGCCACCCTGCAGCGGACCAAGCAGGACATGGCGCGGCAACTGCATGAGTACCAGGAGCTGATGAATGTCAAGCTAGCCCTGGACATCGAGATCGCCACCTACTGGAAGCTGCTGGAGGGTGAGGAGAACCGGCTGGAGTCTGGGATGCAGAACAGGAGTATCCATACAAAGACCACCAGCAGCTATGCAGGTGGTCTGAGCTCAGCCTATAGGGGCCTCACAAGCCCTGGCCTCAGCTACGGCCTGGGCTCCAGCTTTGGCTCTGGTGCAGGCTCCAGCTCCTTCAGCTGCACCAGCTCCACCAGGGCCACTGTGGTTGTGAAGAAGATAGAGACTCGCGATGGGAAGCTGGTGTCTGAGTCCTCTGACATCCTGCCCAAGTGAACAGCTGCGGCAGCCCCTCTCAGCCTGCCCCTCCTGTGGCTGCCTCAGAGCCCGGGGTGATGGTGGGAGGCTGCTGTGCAGGGTAGCACAGGGAACAGGAGACCCACCTGAGGCTCAGCCCTAGCCCTCAACCCACCAGTGGGGGAGTTTACTGTTTAGGGACCCCCCTTGCCCATGCCCATGCCTCCAGCTACAAAACAATTCAATAGCTTTTCTTTTTTTTTTTTTTTTTGGTCCAAAATAAAACCTCAGCTATCTCTGCCAAACAAACAAAAAACAAAAAACAAAAAAATAGTGTTTGTGTGTGTGTGAATGAATGAAGGAAGGGTATATATGTGAGTAAGAGTGTGTTATGTACTTATGGAGAGTGTGTAAGGATGTGTATGTAAAAGAAGGATGTGTATGTGTCTAAGAGTGTGTTTATAGAGGGTGTGAGTGCGTGCATATTTATGTATGATGGAGGATTTTATGTGTATGTAGAGGAGTGTGTTGTGTAAAGGTGTGTGTGTGTGTGTATGTGTTGAATCTATGTGTGACAAGGGATTGGTGGAGCCAGGCCTATTCTGGAATACTGACTCCATTATACTACTAAGTGACAGTTCATTTCCCAAAGCAGCATGAGCATTTGAATGTGTCTCCGCGGAAGTATGGATTGGGGACGTTTTTCCTTTAATAAAAATTGTCATGGCGGCTAGGCCCTGTGCCAGGCTCTGAGGATGTGGGCACAAGTCATGCTGGTTCAGGTTTTTAAGACATTCATAGTTTGTGGATGGGTGGGTTACCTATTTCTGCTCATAACACTTCTGACACCAAATGTGTGTTTTTTTTCCTTACACCAACCAATTCTCCAATGCCAGCTGGGTGCCCTTCATTTCAATTCTGACACTATCTACCTGCAGTCAGCATCGGATCCCATGAGTTAAGGGATCAGTCCCATAAGACTGGTCCACTTCAGATACCCAGGCCTCCTGTACTTCTAACTGGCCACAAATTGAGGGTTCCTATAACTCCATCCTGAGGTTCAATAATTTGCTAGAAGGGTTCACAAAACTCAGGAAGAAGACACTTTATTACCAGTTTGTTATAAGGATAGAAGTCAGAATAGTCAAATGGAAGAGATGCACTGAGGACAAGAGAGTATAAGGTATGGGAGAAGGGACTCAGAACTTCTCTGCCCTTTCTGGGTGTGCCAACTCCTAGCACCTCAGTATTTACCCATCTGGAAACTCTCTAAATCCCATCATTTAGGGGTTTTATGGAGATTCCACCAAGCATGCATAATTGATTAAATCATTGGCCATGGCTTAGTAGTCTAGCCCCTCTTCCCTCCCTGGGGGCTGGAGGGTGGGGCTGAAAGTTCCAACCCTCTCCCCATGCCTTGGTCTTTCTGGTGACCAACCCCCATCCTGGGAGGATTAGCTGAGCCCAGCATCCTTTGGCTGTTGAGCCAAAGGAAAAAAGGATGGGGGTTGGTCCCCAGAAAGTCATTTGTGGGGTGGGGCAGAAGGTGCCCAGCCACTAGTCCTTTCATTAGCATACAAAAAACACTGTCTTAGTAAGTTTAGTGTTGCTATAAAGGAATACCAGAAGCTGGTAATTTATAAAGAAAAGAGGTTATTTGACTCACAGTTCTGCTGGCTGGAAGGTTCAAGACTGGGCACCTGGTGAGGGCCTCTGGCTGCTTTCACTCCTGGTGGAAGGTGAAGGGGAGCTGGCCTATGCAGAGCTCATGGCAAGAGCGGAAGTAAGGGGAGAGGGAGGTGCCAAGCTCTTTCTAACAACCAGCTCTGTCAAACTAATAAGAATGAGAACTCCCTCACCTTCAAGGGAGGGCATTAATCTGTATATGAGGGATCTGCCCCATGACCCAAATACCTCCCACTAGGCCCCACCTCTCAACACTGCCACATTGGAGATTAAATTTCACCATGAGATTTGGAAGGAACAAACATTCAAACTATAGTAGATGCTCTTATTACTCTGGAGATTCCAAGGATCTCAGAATCTCTTGTGTCATGAACTAGGGACTAAGACCAAATATTATCACAAGAGATGCTTTTATCACCCTTATCACTCTGAAGATTTTAAGTCAGGGGTGTCCAATCTTTTGCTTCCCTGGGCCACACTGGAAGAAGAAGAATTGTCTTGAGTCTCACATAAAATACACTAACAATGATAGCTGATGAGCTAAAAAAAAAAAAAAATTCCTAAAAATCTCACAATGTTTTAAGAAAATTTACAAATTTGTGTTGGACCGCATTCAAAGCTGTTCTGGGCCACATATGGCCTATGGGCTGCAGGTTAAACAAGCTTGTTTTAAGTGTTTTAGGAGCTCCCTGCCAGAAACTAGGAACAAAGACCAAATTTACATTTTTTTTTTTTTTTTTTTTTTGAGACAGGGTCTCACTCTGTCACCCAGGCTGCAGTCTGATCATGGCTCACTGCAGCCTTAACCTCCTAGGCTCAGGTGATCCCCCCACCTCAGCCTCCTGAGTAGTTAGGACTATAAGCATCTACCACCATGTTTGGCTAATTTTTTGTAGAGACAGGGTTTCTCCAGGTTGCCCAGGCTAGTCTCGAACTCCTGGGCTCAAGTGATCCACCCACCACAGCCTCCCAAAGTTCTAGGATTTTAAGTGTCAGCCACTGTGCCCAGCCTACATTCTTATTGTATCACAATATCACAGTGGGACAGAAGGAATCGTTACGATATATTATTAATTGATAACAAATTGATGTGATTGATATGATGTTTATGATTAAAAGGGTCAGAACCCTTTTAGTAGTAAGGCCTGTGGACACACCTGGTTGCTAGGAAGGTTGGGACATAGAGTGTTTATTCTCATTGGCCACAGGACTTACTATTACCAAGGAAGAAAAGGAAAATGGGTATTGGGGGACAACTGGCAATTCCTGTCATAATTGTCTGCAAAGATAGCAAATAATCTGCCTATGGATTAACTAGCAATGGCAGCCTCCAAAGCTGTGTTGAGAAGAATTCTGAAATTTTACAGTGAGAAGATGATGTAGATAGATTGCTTATGTCTGAAATGTCTTAGGAGAGGGATGTGGAATTACAGATGCTGTTTATCTGCTAACCCCTGCCTCTGGTGGTTCTCTACTCTGGGGTGGGACATAGACATTGGCATATTTAAAAAAATTTTTATTATGGAAAATTTCAAGCATATACAGTAGTAGAGAGAATCATTTAATGAACCTTTATCTATGCACTAACAGTATCAACCCGTGGCCAGTGTTGTTGCGTCTCTTCCCCTGCACACTTTCCCCCACTTCTGGATTATTTTGAAGCATATTAGCAATATGATTTTATTTGTAATATTTCAATATCTCTATTTGTGTCTCTAAAAGAAAAAGACTGACTTTTAAACATAGACAAACACCATCATCACTCTCTGATAAAGCAACAGAAATTCCTTAGTATCATCAAATATCCAGTCAGTGTTCGCAGTTTCCTGGGACACTGGTGGTATTTTAAAGCTCCCCAGGTGATCCTAGTGGGCAGCATGGGTTGACATCATTGCCTTGCTCAGTAAATTAAATTCTTTATTTCTGAAGCAGCCCAGGGGTCCCAAGGGGATGGGGGCTTTGATATAGGGAAAATCCCAGGCTGACTCAGGTGACCTAATCCTGTACTCCCCATTGCTTCCTCTCTGTATAGTGCCACCTGTGTGACAAGACATTCATTAATGCCACCTTTCTCCGGGGCCACATCCAGCGCAGGCATGCAGGCGTGGCAGAAGGTGGTGAGTCCAGACAGCAGCCCGGGCCCCTTCTGGGACTGTGGAAGGGCCGGGGGCTGGTATTCAGTGGGTGGCGACCACCTATACCACCCAAACTGCTCTCAGAAACTCGCTGTCCAATTGGGGGGGGGATGATCCCACCATCCACCACCAGGGGAGCCCATATGGGTTGGAAGGGTTTCTGACCCCATGTGTAAAGAAGGACTGGAGTCAGACAGGTAGATTTCAGTCTTAGCTCTGTCCCTATTTATTATGTAACCTTGGTCCATGCTTTCCCCTCTGTGTCTCAGTGGCCTTCGCTGTGAATGGGGCAGTCAGATGGAGTGACTTTGAAAGGCTCTTACCTTCCAGCCTTCTGCGAATCTGCAATTTCCTGATGCCAGCCACGAATAAGCCTAAATGGGGTGAATGGGCAGTCAGACCAGTTCTTTGACTTTTCTACATACTTGAGATTATCATGACCTAATCACTTTAATTTTAGAACTTCAGATTCCAAAATGAGGAGCAAGGCTGTATGTTTTCCCCATAAAGAGATTTGCATATTTTACATTCACTTTTGAAACAGTGTCTCATTCTGTCACCCAGGGTGGAGTGCAGTGGCTTGATCTCGGCTCCTCTGCAGCCTCCACCTCCCGGGCTCAAGCGATCCCCCTCCCTCAGCCTCCTGAGTAGCTGGGACTACAGGCACATACCACCATACCTGACTCATTTTAAACATTTTTCGTAGAGATGAGGTCTCACTATGTTGGCCAGGCTGGTCTCAAATTCCTGGGCTCAAGCGATCTGCCTGCTTTGGCCTCCCAAAGTGCTGGTATTATAGGCGTGAGCCACTGCGCTCAACCTATATTCCCTTTTTGAGGTTCAACAAGAAATATTAGTTAAAACATAAAACAAATATAGATGTAAAAATGCCATTAAGTACATCTTTTCCTATTTTCCATCATTTAAATTCCCTTTTCAGAAAAAAAGTACCACTTACCTAAAACTATGAATTTAATGCATATCTAATTCTTCTTAGTTCTGCATTGGAGGCTATAAGGAAAAATAAATTTTCCATGCCTTCAATTTTTTTTGAATAAAAATGTGTCTCTGATATAGAAAATTTAAATACAGGAAATTAGAAAAGAGAAAATAAAAACCATGGACAATATCACCAGCAGTTAATATTTTGGTGTATTCTCTGTCATTTTTTTTCTGTAGACATATATAATCATATAGTGTGTGCTTTGATTATTGCTTATTTTCATTTAAGAATATGTCATATTTTCCAATGTCATTAAATTATCTTTGAAAATGTGATTTTTTAATGGCCGAATAGTATTTCATTAAGTGGCTATCATAATTTATTTCACAATTTCCTCCTGTTGAATATATGGCTTACCCCAACATTTCTTTATTATAAATCACATGATGATTGGTATTCTTGCATGTCAATCTTTGTGCATAGCTCTTCTTATTTCCTTAATGTAAAGTGCTGTAAGGAGAGAGAAATGTGTTCTTAAGATCACTTTTGCTATGTTGATGGTCATGGCCTCTTTATTCGCAGGCAGCTGACTTCCCAGATGCCCTGCTCTCTTATTCCACAGTCGCCTCAAATCATGTTGTTAAAGCAGTTTAATTTCTACTGCAACTAAAAATTGCTTGTTTGTAAAATGTCCAACCTGAGAAAAGCCACATCGCTTTTCAAAGAAAAGGCTTAGAATTTTAATAACAGTATAATTTATCTAGTAATCACTAAATATGCTTTAAAAAGTAACAAATGTTCAAGAATAATTGGATTCTTTTTTGACCCTGAACTCTTGCTTTATCATCAGTATGTGGTTTAGTTACGATGCTTTTTATAATTTATTCTGAATCTTTTTGTTCACTTAAACAATTTAAAGTATACACTTAAAGGAGCTTTGGTTCTTTATAATACATGCTGCTTCTTTTTCATTTGAAATTTATTTATTTATTTATTTATTGAGACGGAGTCTTGCTCTGTCTCCCAGGCTAGAGTGCATTGGTGCTATCTTGGCTCACTGCAACCTCTGCCTCCGGGGTTCAAGTGATTCTTCTGCCTCAGCCTCCCGAGTAGCTGTGGTAACAGGCACCCGCCACCACACTCGGCTAATTTTTTTTGTTTTTTCAGTAGAGACGGGGTTTCACCATGTTGGTCAGGCTAGTGTTGACCTCATGATCAGCCCGCCTTGGCCTCCCAAAGTGCTGGGATTACAGGCATGAGCCACCGCGCCTGGCCTGACATTTAAAAGTATACACGTACATTACTGAAAACAGTGAACTTAAAACTACAATGATTTTTATTACTTTAAAATTCTCTCTGATTACTGTCAGGATACATAGATATGTTCTTTTTATTGATAATTGGTGTACATGCTATTTGATGTTCTGTTCTGTTACTACAGTAATTTTAAATTTTTATTTCCATATGTCAGTACTGTCAAAATACTTACTTTAAGTGACAGTACAATAGTAATTCACATTTTTTGAGCTGTTGTGCCAAGCACTATGCTAAGCACTACGCTAAGCACTTTGCATTCTCACATTTCATCCTCACAGCAGCTCTCTGAGTTAGGTGCTATTGTTATCTCTATTTTCCAGTTTGGGGAAACAGAGGGACAGGGAGGTTATGTTCTTTGCTCAAGGTCAATGTACTAAGTAGTGAAGCTGGTTTCAGACCGAGATGTGGCTGATTGATGAGGTGAGAAACTACACTCCCTTGATTTTTGGACTTAAACTGATCACCTGTCTTTGCATGGACCCCACAGGAAAACAGAAAAAGCAGGAACAGCCAGTGGAAGAGGTGTTAGAAGAGCTACGGGCCAAACTAAAGTGGACCCAAGAGGAGCTGGAAGCCCAGAGGGAGGCGGAGAGGCAGCGGCAGCTCCAGGTGGGCAGGGAGAGAAAACATGAGGGAGACCCAGGTCATGGACCTACCCCAGGAGACCCTTGATGCACATGAATCCCACAGGGCAAACGTTCCAGCTGGTTTCCCAGAGCTGGGAGTCAGAACTGGGATAGTGCCTTCTCGGACATGGCAAACGATTTTAGGTAGCCTGGAAAGGAAAATTGAATTATTTTTGCCAGACTTATGTGGACGAAAGTAGAGCAGAGAGTTGCAGTTTCCTGCATTAGTCAGCACCCTCTGAGGACATTTGCACCTGAATTTTAGCTTCGTACACAATACTGTAAGTTAACTTTTTGAGGACAAAGACTGGGTTTGATTCTGAAAGCTCCAGAACTCAGCGCAGAGAAGATGCTCAGTAAATGTTTGTAGAATGAAAATACATGAAGTTACCCTGCTCATCCCTTCATTATTCATCCCCTCAGCATGCATTTATTGAGCACCAGCTGCATAGTGGGTATTGTGACGAATACAGGCATACCTCTTTTTTTGTGTTTTGTGTGTTTCACAGACATTGTATTGTTTGCACATTGAAGGTTTGTGCCAACTCTGTGTTGGGCAAGTTTATCAGCATCATTTTCCAACAGCTTGTGCTCACTTCATGTCTATGTATCACATTTTGGTAATTCTCACAATATTTCAAACTTTTTCATTATTATGAAAAATAATGTTATGGTGATCTGTGATCAGTGATCTTTGATGTTACTGTTGTAATTGTTTTGGGGTGCCACAAACTGTCCATATAAGATGGTAAACTTAAGCATCTCTCACTTTAAATCAAAAAGTAGGAATGATTAAGTTTAGTGACGAAAGCATGTCGAAAGCTGAGATGGGTTGAGAGGCAGGCCTCTTGTGCCAAACAGCCAAGTTGTGAATACAAGGGAGATTTGAAGGAAATTTAAAGTACGACTCCAGTGACCACACAAATGATAAGAAAGTGAAACAGCCTTATTACTGAGATGGAGAAAGTTTTAGTGGTCTGGATAGAAGATCAGACCAGCCACAAAATTCCCTTAAGCCAAAGCTTAATCCAGAGCAAGGACCTAACTCTCTTCACTTCTATGAAGGCTGAGAGTGACGAAGCTGCAGGAGAAAAGTTGGAAGCTATAAGAGGTTGGTTCATAGGTTTAAGGAAAGAAGCCATCTCCATAGCAATGAAAGTGCAATGTGAAGCAGCAAGTGCTAATATAGAAGCTGCAGCAAGTTATCTTGAAGATCTAGCTAAGATCATTGATGAAGGTAACTGTACTAAACAGATTTTCAGTGTAGAAAAAATAACCTTCTATAGGAAGAAGCCATCTAGAACTTTTATAGCTAGAGATAAGACAATGCCTGGCTTCACAATTTCAAAGAACAGCATGATTCTCTTGTTAGGGTCTAATACAGCTGGTGACTTTAAGTTGAAGCCAATGCTCATTTGCTACTGTGAAAATTCTAGGGTCCTTAAGAATTATGCTAGCTCTACTCTACCTGTGCTCCAAAAATGGAACAAGAAAGTCCAGATGACAGCACAGCTGTTTACAGCATGGTTTACTGAATATTTTAAGCCCACTGTTGAGATCTACTGCTAAAAAAAGATTCTTTTCAAAATAATTACTGCTCATTGACAATGTTCCTGGTCACCTAAGAGCTCTGGTGGAGATGTACAAGGAGATTTGTATTGTTTTCAAGCCTGTTAACACAATATCCATTCTGCAGCCCATGAATCGAGGAGTAATTTTGACTTCCAAGTTTTATTATTTAAGAAATACATTTTGTAAGGTTATAACTGTCTAGATAGTGATTCCTCTGATGGATATGAGCAAAGTAAATTGAAAACCTTTTGGAAAGGATTTGCCATTCTGGATGCCATTAAGCAAATGTGTGATTCTTTGGAGGAGGTTGGAGTTTGGATGAAATAGATTCCAGCCATCTTGGATGACTTTAAGGGATTCAAGACTTCAGTGGAGGAAGCCACTGCAGATGTGGTGGAAATAGCAAGAGAAATAGACTTAGAAGTGGAGCCTGAAGATGGGACTGAATTGCTGCAACCTCATGATAAAACTAATGGTTGAGGAATTGCTTCTTATGGATGAGCAAATAAAGGAATTTCTTGAGATGGACTCTACTATTGCTGAAGATGCTGTGAACATTGTTGAAATGATAAGAAAGGACTTAAAATATTACACAAACTTAGTTGAGAAAGCAGCGTAAAGTTTAAGAGAATTGACTCTGATTTTGAAAGAAATTCTACTGTGTGTCAAATGCTACCAAAGAGCATCTCATGCTACAGAGAGATCTTTCATGAAAGGAGGAGTCAGTCCATGTGGCAAACTTCACTGGTGTCTTTTTTTTTTGACAGAGTCTTGCTCTGTCACCCAGGCTGGAGTGCAGTGGCATGATCTTGGCTCACTGCAACCTCCGCCTCCTAGGTTCAAGTGATTCTCCTGCCTCAGCCTCCTGAGTAACAGATTCCAGGCATGTGCTGCCACACCTGGCTAATTTTTTGTATTTTTAGTAGAGACAGGGGTTTTGCCATGTTGGACAGGTTGGTCTTGAACTCTTGACTTTAAGTGATCCACCCACCTCGGCCTCCTAAAGTGTTGGGGTTACAGGCGTGAGCCACTATGCCTGGCCTGTTGTCTTATTTTAAGAAATTGCCATAGCACCCAACCCTGATCAGTCAGCAGCCATCAACCTCAAGGGAAGACCCAGCACCAGCAAAAAGATTATGACTTACTAAAGGATCAGATGATCGTTAGCATTTTTTAGCAATAAAGTATTTTTTAAAAATTTTATTATTTTTTTTTATTTTTCCATAAGTTATTGGGGTACAGGTAGCATTTGTTTACATGAGTAAGTTCTTTAGTGGTGACTTGTGAGATTTTGGTGCACCCATCACTGAACGATATACACTGCAAAACCATATTTGTTGTCTTTTACTCCTTGCCCCCCCTCCCATTCTTCCTCTCAAGTCCCCAAAGTCCATTGTATCATTCTTATGCCTTTGTGTCCTCATAGCTTAGCTCCTACATATCAGTAAAAACATACATGTTTGATTTTCCATTCCTGAGTTACTTCACTTAAAATAATAGTCTCCAATCTGATCCAGGTCACTGCAAATGTTGTTAATTCATTCTTTTTTATGGCTAAGTAGTATTCCTTCATATATATATATATAACTGTGAGATATATATATATCTCACAGTTTCTTTATCTGCTCATTGATTGATGAGCATTTGGTTTGATTCTACAATTTTGCAATTGTGGATTATGGTACCGTAAACATGTGTGTGCAAGTATCTTTTTCGAATAATGACTTCTTTTCCTCCGGGTAGATACCCAGTAGTGGGATTGCTGGATCAAACAGTAGTTCTAGTTTTATTTATTTATTTATTTATTTATTTATTTATTTATTTATTTTTGAGACAGAGTCTCGCTCTGTCACCCAGGCTGGAGTGCAATGGTGCGACTTCAGCCCACTGCAATCTCCACCTCCCGGGTTCAAGCAATTCTCCTGCCTCAGCCTCCTGAGTAGCTGGAACTACAGGCTCATGCCACCACGCCTAGCTCATTTTTTGAATTTTGAGTAGGGACAGGGTTTCACTGTGTTAGACAGGATGGTCTCCATCTGCCTGTCTCGGCCTTCCAAAGTGCAGGGATTACAGGTGTGAGCCACTGCACCCAGCCCTCGTTTTAATTCTTTAAGGAATCTCCACACTGTTTTCCATAGTGGCTGTACTAGTTTACATTCCCACCAGCAGCATAGAAGTGTTCCCTGATCACCGCATCCACGCCAACATCTACTGTTTTTTGATTTTTTGATTATGGTCCTTCTTGCAAGAGTGAGGTGACATCTCATTGTGGTTTTGATTTGCATTTCCCCGATCATTAGTGATGTTGAGCATTTTTTCATATGCTTGTTGGCCATTTGTATATCTTCTTTTAAGAATTGTCTATTTATGTCCTTAGCCCACTTTTTGATGGGGTTGTTTGTTTTTTTCTTACTGATTTGTTTGAGTTCATTATAGATTCTGGATATTAGTCCTTTGTCAGATGCATAGATTATGAAGATTTTCTTCCACTCTGTGGGTTGTCTGTTTACCCTGCTTACTGTTCCTTTTGCCATGCAAAAGCTCTTTAGTTTAATTAGGTCCTAGCTATTTATCTTTGTTTTTAAGCAATACAATATTTTTAAATAAAGTTATGTACTTTTTAAATACATAATCCTATGGAACACTTAATAGGTTACAGTCTAGCATAAATGCAACTTTTATATACACTGGGGAGCAAAAATATTTATATGACACACTTGTTTTATTATGATACTTGCTTTATTCCAATACTTGCTTTATTGTGATACTCTCTTTATTGTGGTGGTCTGGGACTGAACCTGTAATATCTCAGAGGTATGCCTGCATAGAGAAAAAGAAACAAGTCCCTATACTCAAGAGACTTTACAGTTCAGCTAAGACTGGCTTAGACTGGTCCTCCCAAGTCCAAACAACGGGAACTGTGGGATGAATGTTCTTTGGGTCTCCATAGTGACTTGGATAGACAAGGAAGCCTAAGCAGGTCTTAGTAAATATTTGCTGTGATGTGGAATTAATCATCATATTGTTCTTGCTCTTCTTTGTAGGAAGCAGAGATCATTCATCAGAGGGAAGTAGAAGCTAAGAAAGAATTTGATAAATGGAAAGAACAAGAGTGGACCAAACTTTATGGGGAAATAGACAAACTAAAAAAATTATTTTGGGATGAATTTAAAAATGTTGCCAACCAGAACTCTACACTAGAAGAGGTACCCAACATAAAAGGCTTTTCAAAGTTCTTTTGTTGGAAATCTGCTTATTCTCAAAATTTATATCTTGGTTTGTACTAGTTTTATTTCATCTGCTATTGGAAACTAAAACACTGTGAGGTCAGTTATCAGAAGCCAGTTATCAGAGGCCTGATATTAGAGGCCCAGATATCAGAGGCCTTGGGGTTGAATCACTGCTGTGTCACATACTGGCTGTGAGACCTTGGATGAGTTAGTTAACCTCCTCATGCCTCAGTTTTATGACTGTAAGATAGGCTGCTGAGAGGGTTAAATTAGTACACATACAGTATGTAGCATCTAGCATATAGTAATATATCAGTAGTATATCTGGTGTATAGTAATATCTCTAGGTATTATTCTTATTTTTGCCAAGGGGTTTCATCACTGGACAAGAAATGGGATAAAATTTAAATGAATGCGTTTTTCTCCCAACAAATATTCCCTGAATCCTGGTTACATGCCAGACACTGTGTTGGGGTCTTCAGAGGTCAGACATAATACCTACCATTTACTGACTGTATTTACTATTTTCCAACCCCCGTGCAGTATACTTTATTTACACTAACTTTTCATCTTCATAGCAACCAACCATAACATTCTCAAAATAGGTGCATTACTAGTTTAGTACTTTTTTTTGAAGTTTTTTTTTAAAGCTATTTTCTTTCTTTCTCTCCTTCCTTCCTTTTTTCCTTCCTTCCTTCCTTCCTTCCTTCCTTCCTTCCTTCCTTCCT
>NW_012098655.1:347466-386705 GCF_000951045.1 Mandrillus leucophaeus | reverse complement strand
GCCTGTAATCCCAGCTGCTTGGGAGGCTGAGGTAGGAGAATAACTTGAACCCAGGAGGTAGAGGTTGCAGTGAACTGAGATCGCACCACTGCACCCCAGCCTGGGTGACAGAGTGAGACTCCGTCTCAAAAGAAAAAAAAAAGTTATCCCTTGACCATATCTTCCCATATAAACCTGTATGACTAAAACTGTATCAAGGACAAAGTTTTAAGGAAAAATATTTTTTAAATGTATTTATCTCTCATTGGTCCTTCTAGATCAAGGAGAATCTTGTTTTTGAAAATGAACCGTCTAATAGCTTTTTTCACAATCATTCCATGTTTTACCTAAAGAAACACCTAGGCAAATTTTTTTTCAAAAGGAAATTGTCATATGCCTGGAGTCTTCGGTGCTTCATCATTCCTGTCTGAGATGGAAAGCCAAAGGTGGAAGGTGGACGGGTTGAAATGAGAACTCTGTGTGCACTGGGGTGGGGGTGGGGGCTCCCTAAAATGACACCATTCCATCCAAAATGCTTCCCAGCTGGGCCAGGCATGATTGTGGAAGAGAAGATGCTGCTCCACTACTGACCTCATGCTCCTAATACACAGCTCCACATCCATCCTTCCCAAGCATATGCAAACATCTCCTGACCCCCACACTTCCCCGACACAGTGCTAGCTGACTAGACGTTTGATAAATAGGTATTGATAGGAATTTCAAGTTGTTGTTCAGAAACCGCCTCTTCAAGGGTCAAAGGGTTACTTTTGATCAGAAAATTATGAGTTTCGGTGAATGAGGACATAATCCTTATCATCCATGATATCCTTTTTAACTTGGATCACATTCTCCTAAATTGGAACATCCTATCTTTTTTTTTTTTTTTTTTTTTTTTTAAGACAGGTTCTCACCCTGTTGCCCAGGCTCAAGTGCAGTGACACAATCACGGCTCACTGCAGCCTCTGTCTCTTATACACATCTAGATGTGTATAAGAGACAGGTGCAGTGGTGCGGTGTTGGCTCACCGCAACCTCCATCTCCTGGGTTCAAGTGATTCTCGTGCCTCAGCCTCCAGAGTATCTGGGATTACAGGCGTGTGCCACCGTGCCTGGCTAATTTTTGTATTTTTTGAAGAGACGGGGTTTCACCATGTTGACCAGGCTTGTCTGGAACTTTTGACCTCAAATGATCCGCCCACCTCAGCTTCCCAAAGTGCTGGGATTACAGGCGTGAGCCACTGTGCCCAGCTATCATTCTTTCTTTATAGGTGAAGAAATTGAGGCCATATAACTTGCCCAAGGTCACTTAGCTAGGAAGAGATGGAGCTGGGATTTGAACCTAGCTCTTTAATTTCCAAAGGTCCTATTCTTCTACTGGATATACTGTCAAGTTTATGCAGGAAAACTTTATTAAAGTTATCCCTGGGCTGGGCGCAGTGGCTCACGCCTGTAATCCCAGCACTTTGGGAGGCCAAGGTGGGTGGTTCAGCATGGCCAACATGGCGAAACCCCGTCTGTACTAAAAATACAAAAATTAGCTGGGTGTGGTGGCGGGTGCCTGTAATCCCAGCTGCTTGGGAGGCTGAGGTAGGAGAATAACTTGAACCCAGGAGGTAGAGGTTGCAGTGAACTGAGATCGCACCACTGCACCCCAGCCTGGGTGACAGAGTGAGACTCCGTCTCAAAAGAAAAAAAAAAGTTATCCCTTGACCATATCTTCCCATATAAACCTGTATGACTAAAACTGTATCAAGGACAAAGTTTTAAGGAAAAATATTTTTTAAATGTATTTATCTCTCATTGGTCCTTCTAGATCAAGGAGAATCTTGTTTTTGAAAATGAACCGTCTAATAGCTTTTTTCACAATCATTCCATGTTTTACCTAAAGAAACACCTAGGCAAATTTTTTTTCAAAAGGAAATTGTCATATGCCTGGAGTCTTCGGTGCTTCATCATTCCTGTCTGAGATGGAAAGCCAAAGGTGGAAGGTGGACGGGTTGAAATGAGAACTCTGTGTGCACTGGGGTGGGGGTGGGGGCTCCCTAAAATGACACCATTCCATCCAAAATGCTTCCCAGCTGGGCCAGGCATGATTGTGGAAGAGAAGATGCTGCTCCACTACTGACCTCATGCTCCTAATACACAGCTCCACATCCATCCTTCCCAAGCATATGCAAACATCTCCTGACCCCCACACTTCCCCGACACAGTGCTAGCTGACTAGACGTTTGATAAATAGGTATTGATAGGAATTTCAAGTTGTTGTTCAGAAACCGCCTCTTCAAGGGTCAAAGGGTTACTTTTGATCAGAAAATTATGAGTTTCGGTGAATGAGGACATAATCCTTATCATCCATGATATCCTTTTTAACTTGGATCACATTCTCCTAAATTGGAACATCCTATCTTTTTTTTTTTTTTTTTTTTTCTTTAAGACAGGTTCTCACCCTGTTGCCCAGGCTCAAGTGCAGTGACACAATCACGGCTCACTGCAGCCTTGACCTCCCAGGCTCAAGTGATCCTCCTTCAGCCTCCTGAGTAGCTGTGACTACAGGCACGTGCCACCACACCCAGCTAATTTTCATATTTTTTGTAGAGATGGGGTTTCGCCATGTTACCCAGGCTGGCCTCTTGGCCTCAAGTAATCTGCCCATCCCAGCCTCCCAATGTGCTGGGATTACAGGCTTGAGTCACTGCGCTCGGTCCATCTTACTCTTTTTTAAAAACCTTTCCCCTATAGGATTATTTATATTGTGTTTGTATGTTTGTGTGTCTTACCCGTGTCTCCTTTCAATATTTTATTGTTTTATTAAAGCATAGGAATCAAACTGGATACCAAATTCTCAGTGTAGTTGGGTAGTCGTTTTGTTAATTTATTTAAAAAAAAGTTTTAAGGGTAAAAACAAGCAAGATTCCATTTAGAATGACTGTTAAATAAAACGCTGTAAGACGTCCATTTTCAAAATGCAAAAACCGATTCTCCCTGATGTGAGGAAGGCCAATGAAAACTCTATGTATTTTGAAAATATTTTTTTCCTCCAAACTTTTTGCTTGATACAGAAGTCTGAGAGCTTACTTTGGCTATGTCACCTGACTAAATAGAGAACTTTAGATTAGACCCGGGGTAAACTGAGATGCCAGAGGAGTGTCTAGCTAAATGAAAATATCATGAAAGTTTGTAATGCCAAGAAAGTCAGCTCTGCGGTGTGTCATAAGCAGCATATGGAAACCAGGAGTGACACATCAGAACCCGGGAGGTGCGCATACATCTGATCAAGCATTTGACTCTCTGATAATATTCAGGGAGTTTAGAAACTGTTAACCTTTGGAACCACTATTGCTTAGCAATAGTTGAGAAGTGTTAGCAAGAAAGATGCCAAGTTAAACTTAGGCACTTGCAGTTACTTCCTTAAAGCCTTACTGGGGCTTATGAGTTTTATACAGTCATACAGATGGAAATATGTTGCTTTTGTTACTACACCAGTCATATATTATAAGAAATAATCATAGGTGGGTGAAAAGGCATCCTCTCTTTGATCCAATTTTCTGTACCTTTTCCTTCAGGTCACACACACTACTAGCCCAGGAATCACCAGGTATCGATGACTCTACTCCAAGCTGTGCAAAGCCCTTTCTGGAGATAGCCAGGATGTTTTGTAGGGAGAGAGGCAGGAGTCCTCAAGGAGTGGCTTGGGGTGCCTGAGACCCTCCCATAGGCTCTAAGAGTCTCATTCTCATCAGCTTATTCCAGACTGAGGAAGAAATGAGGCAGCAGTCAGGAGAGCTCAGGATATTGAGTATAGCAGAATTTAAGTGAAATGGAAACTACACTCTCTAATTTGTTCTTCCATGGAATTCCTTTTTCTATGCAAGGGCTGAGCCCCCAGGAGAGCCCTTGTACAGGGGAATGCTGATTTGTGTGAATATTTGTAGGCGTGTAGGTATCTAGTGAGGATAAGTTGGGAGGATGAGTTGGGTAAGGCGTGCCCCTCTGATCTGACATCATGATGAGATCTTCTTCTGAATAAAACTGTGCCCTGGCCTTTTCAGAAACTGCGGGCACTGCAGTCCCACAGTGTGATGGAGTCCAACCTGGGATCACTGCGAGATGAGGAGTCAGAGGAGTGGCTCCGACAGGCACAGGAGCTCCAGGCCCTGAGAGAGAAGACAGAAATTCAGGTGAGCTGATGCTCCGTGCCTTTCTTCCCAGAGGAAGCCGAGAGCCATCTTCTCTTCCAATATATTCTTTCATTTATGAATGTAGAGAAGTTGAAGGACATCAAAGTTCTGTATTTTCAGACCTTCTGCCAGTACATGAAAGCATAGAATAGGGTTCTCAGGTGAGGCTGGTGGTATGTGTGCAATGTCAGATTTGCCTAAGATCTTTTAAAAAATACATAAAACTCTGTCTCTTATTTGACACCTTTGCCCCATTCTAATTCTAACCTAGTTGGAAACAACTCTTAGAAAGTGTGACAGTCTCTTGGGTTTGAAGATATTTGGGATGCATCCAGTGTTGTGATGGTAGTTGTTTAGCAAACAGCTCTCTGGAACTAAAAAACTTTAATTTGTAGCATTTGCCAATTTCCATGGTGTAAATACTCCCACCATGGCCGATTTCCTGCTATCAATGTGAGGTCACTGAATGGAGCCAGGAAGACTTGTGCAGTCTGCTCTCACGGGCTGGTAGGAGGTGGCTGTGGCCACCCCTGGATGAATTTTACTGCAGTCTGGTTATAAAATGGTCTGTATCACTGATAATTCCATGGCAAAGAAGGGTAGTTGGTACAGGTGTTAAATCATGTTGTGTTTCTCTTTCTGCTGTCCGAGAATCTTGAGAAAAAATGTAAAGTCTAACTAACAATCAGCAGTAAGGTGTTTCTGCTGATTGATGTTTGACAGGTTTCACATTATAAAGAGGCCACTCTTTTCCCGAGAACTCTGTTCACATTCTTTGTCTACTTTTCTATTATTGACGTTTCCCCTATCAATTTATGAGTTTGTATAATGTATGGAAATTAACTCAGCCCTTTGTTGTTCTACTTGTGGTTATTTTCCCCAGTATTCTGTTGGTCCTTCAATTTTGTTTATTATGGTTTGGCCATACAACAATACATTCATGTTTATGTAGTCAAAATTATCCAATTACTCATATTTTCTTTATGGCCTTTCCCATTCTGAGATTTAAAGACAACATTCCTGTGTTTTCTTTTAGTACTTTTATGGCCTTATTTTTTGTGTTAAATCTTTGACCCACCTACAGTATATTTTGGTTTAAGATGTGTAATAAGGATCCAACCTCCTATTTTTTTTCTGGTAGCTAGCCATTTGTTCCAACACCATTAGTCAATAATCCATCTCCCTCTCCTCATACTGTTTCCATTTATTTCCATCTTTGTCTGGATTTTCTATTCTATTCCACTACTCTGTCTGCCTACCCATGAGCCAGTACTTTTAACTTCCTGTAGCTTTATGATATGTTTTAATACCCACAAGGGTCCATTTGATAAGCTTTTAATCTTTTTCAGAAAATGGAGTGGAAAAGAAAAATGAAGGAACTGCATGAAGAGCACGTGGCTGAGAAGAAAGAGGTAGCTTTTGTTGGGTGATCTCGGGGAGCTTGGTTTCCCGTGACCTCCTCTCAGGATTCAGCATTCTCCATGTCCCCTCACCCACCATCTCCCCTATCTCACCTGGAACTGGTTGGCAGATAATTTGCTGCAGATTTTGCTCCTTGCTACTGTCCCCTCAGTACACAGAAGGGGTGAACTGTCCAGCCAGCAGCTTCCCTGTCCAGGAACAGGGCCCTCCAGGCCTTCTCCTCTGAATCAAACACATCCTTTGTTCTGTGGTCTTCTTTGCAGTGACCCCTATAGGCCCTCCAGGGAGGGTTGTGCCATAAGCCTCAGATGAATCGCCTGGTCATTTCACATTTGGGCTCTTCTTTGAAATTCCCCCACCCTAGGAGAGAAGCAGGTGGCCGTGGGCCTCTGTGATAGTTCAGCGGCAGTCCGAAGGGAAGGACTTGGATACTGAGAACAGTGAACAGGGAGCGGTGGGCCTCAGGGCAGAGCAAACAGCTTCTGTAAAAGTGCCCTGAGCAAGAGGCAAGTTGAGGAGGAAGCTGGTTCATAAGAGCCCCAGGTTCTGCCCGCAGAAAGCTCAGAAGATGAAAAGGCTTAGATCAGTCTGGTCCATGGTAGACGCTCCTCACTGTGGTGTAGGGAAGCACGATCACTCACATGTGATGGTTTTATTTTATCTGAAGCATTTCCAAATGGGAAATACGTTCACATTTGTTCCAAAAACAGGAGAAATATATTAAGTTACACTGAGTAGAGTCTCACTCCCACCTGTTCCATCTACCCGTCCCCAACACCTACTGCTCAGGTGACTTTTATGGCTTTCTTTTGTATTCTTCTAAAGTTTCTTTATGCAAATATTAATAAATATTTTCACTTTATTTCCACTGTTACATCAGAAGTAGCATGTTAACTTGTTTTCTTCACTTCTTGTTTTCACCTAAAAACATCCATTTGATGATTTTCAAATGGTTTTAATTTATCTGACTGTTCCTCAGTGGGTGGCTACACCTGACAGACAGCCCTTTTTCTCCTAGTCTTAAACGCATGCCTTCCATTCTTTCTTCTTCTCAGGCACAGCACAAAAATGTCCCCAGACTTGAAGGTAGTCTTGTTAGAAAGCTTGTCCAGGTCTCAAAATCCTTTACCGTGCTTGCCCGGCACTTGCCTACAGGTGCTGGGCCTGCAGACACTGGGCACTCAGATGTCCCTGCAGACATTTGACTGACCAGCCATCTTGTGCCTGCCAGCTACAGGAGGAGAACCAGAGGCTCCAGGCCTCCCTGTCTCAGGATCAGAAGAAGGCAGCTGCCCAGTCCCAGCGCCAGATCAGCGCCCTCCGTGCCCAGCTGCAGGAACAAGCTAGGATCATTGCCTCCCAGGAGGAGATGGTAGGTCTGTCCCCGCTTTCAGCCAGGCCTTGGTGTCCCTGGGCCTCTTTCCTGTGAGGATCTCCTTGGATTCTTCTGGGCTTATCAGTGCTAGTCTTACCACTCAGGCTCCTTAAGGAGAGAGAAAAGTCCTCTGGCATGAAGGGCACAAAATCATCAGGCTGTAGCTGCCTCCTTCCAGGCTGAAGATGTGCCGTCTCCTGAGGGGCTGCTGGCAGATGGGGCCACTCTAACAGCAGAGACCATGTAAAATGCTCAGCACCTCACTGATACTTTGCTTACTACCTCGTTTAAGCCTCACTACTGTCCTTCAAGGTAGGCATCCCCTTCTCCCCATCTTCATTTGACAGATGGTGAAATACACTGGAGCAGGGAAGTGCCTCGCTCAAGTCCTCATAGGGCACTCTGTAAGTGATGAGATTTAACCCTGGCCAGGCAGGAAGAATGCAAAGCTTGTGTTTTTTACACAGTGCTCTCAGGCAGAATTCCTTAACCAGTACCTTTTTCATAAAGGAACAGTCTCTGATCAGGTGAGAGAGAAAGCAGTGTGATGAAAAGGCATTCACTTAGCACCTTTCTCCTAAAGCTGGCCCCTGTGACTCTTTACCTATTGCTGACAATTCTCTGCCCAGTCCAGGCTGAGCTCTCCCTCCCGAGCCCCAGGTCTGTGGAAAATCTGTATCTTCCTCTGCTGCCACCCGCCTCATGGACCAGGCTCCACACAACTTCCCTGGGCTGAGCACCCACTGTTACTGCCTAGTCCTGGCCTCTTGTTCCTGCACCCCTTGCTATTTGTGCTTTCCCACACACCCAGCCACATTTCACCCAGGTGACATAACTACCCCACTCTCTTGCTACTTTTCAGTTTCCCCCCCAGAACACTCAGCTCTGCACTGAACTCTAGTCTGGAGGTGTCCTAAGGAGGAAACCACGGCAGAGTTTCCACAATGTTCCCTGCTGGCTATAATGTCCTGTATGTTACTCAGAACTCTTGTTTGCAAATGATTCAGTTAGGAGCCTATTGGCTAAAGATAACAGAATAGGCTAATAGGGGCTTATTTTTATTGTCACAGCAAGAGAGGTGACAGTTGCTGGGCTTGGTTAGCAGCAGAAGTATGCCATTGTGAATCCAGACTGTGTTTTTCTTTTTACCATCTTCAGTGTGATGACTTTTGTTTCCCGCTTCACTTTCATAGTTGCAAGCAGACTACTGTAGCCCCAACCATACAACCATATTTGGCAGAAGAAGTTGATGACATAGTCCCTTCCCAAGACTTGTGCTTATCTATGTTGCTGGTTAAAGCTGTGTCACATGGGAAACTACAGCTGCAAAGCAGGCTGGGAAAGTAAACAGCTAGTTCTGCAGTTTGGAGTGAGGTAGGCAAAGGAGACAGCAGTGGGGAATGGACACTGGATGAGTCATACATCAGTATGTGCCACCACAGGTGATAAAAAGCAACCCAAACTTAAGCAGAAAAGGGAGTTTGTCATAAGGGTAGATGGAGCATCTCACAGAGCTCACGGCAGGGAGCAGCTGAGTCTGGGAGTAAACTGAAACCAGAGACATGAATGTGGTCATCAGTTTTCCTCTTCTGTGTGTCTCTGTTACTTTCTCTGTAACTGCTTTATTTTTCCCTTTTACCCTGAAGATCAGCTTCTGCTTCTTATCTGTTTCATGTGGTAAAACAAACAAATATATAAACCAAGAAAACCACAAACAGTTGGTTGCCGACAGCTCTTGATTTCATTCATTGCCAGTCCAGAGCTCTCTGCCCAAACCTGACGTTGGGTCCGGCTGTGGTGTGAAGCCACACACCTGTGGCTGTCCTGCCTGCAGCCATGAAGGAGGAAGGAAGAGGAACTTCTTGGAGCAGGGGGGTTGAGCAGACCGTTCAGTGAATGTCTACATCTGGCCTCCTGTCCTGGATCATGTCTGACTCCTTCCTCCCAGGGAGTGCTCTGCTCAGATGCCCACATTGTGGGAGGGAGCCTCTCCCTTGCCCTGGCTGTTTCCCATGAATTATACCAATAGGAACAACTGTGTGCCTGTCCCACTCTGTTTCTATGGGGTTCCTGCCCTCGAGCCTTAATTCTTCTTTGAAGAGGGGACATTCTTGCCCCCCCACTTTGGAAAATGGAGCGTGCTGCCATTCCCTTTCACACACGGACCCCAGAGATGTGTCAGGGGACTGGGGTGGTGCATCTGAGCTCCTTCCAGTTCCCAATGGGAGGCATGGAATCAGTAACCATCCCTTCCTCACTGTGCTAGGCAGACACACTGCTCGAAGCAGAGTTCTCACAACGTTCTCTGCTGGTTGTAACCCGCTCTATTCCACCTCTTTGCAGATCCAGTCCTTGTCCCTCAGGAAGGTGGAAGGTAAGTCTACACAGGGCAGTATGTAGCAGTCTTGACTGTTGTGTCTGGCTTTTCTCCCTCCTTTTCCCTCCCCCCAATCAATTCACGGGTGGTGGATGGGTGACAGCCGCCTGTGGACATGTAGTGTCAGGCGTCTGGGACACACAGCCTGCAGCTGCGTTTGTGCTGAAGGCTTTCCATGCAGCTGGCAGAGCTTCTTGCCTGGTTTGCTCCTGTCTGTAGAGGGATGGAGGCAGTGGGGAGGAGGGTGGTTATGAGTAGAGTGGGGGTTCTTGAGAAGGCTTTTCTAATTCACCATGCCTGCAGCGAATGAGGAAAATTAGGATTCAGCATTGCCAGCAACCTTTACCTTGTTCCCAATGTTCAGCAAGTTGACCCCAACCCCATGTGAATGTGTCCTGTTTGGCATATACAGTCTCCTCCTCTTGGGTACTCTGGTGTGGGGATGCGTGATCTGTGTGTAATGGGGTGCAGGTGCTGGCATCTAAAGGTAGATGGCAACCCGCAGGGGACTACTCCTGTTTAGAGGACCTTGGACAGTCCCTTGTGAAGTTTGGCCCTTCATCCTCCACCCCCAGCTCCCCTGTCCTATGGCTTTAGCTACACTTCTGCCTTTTATTGCAAACTCACATTTCCTCCTATCTTGCCTTCCTCCCATCCCCTTCCCAGCCATGCAGCCAGTTCAGAGAGGCCCGACTCCTGTGGCCCTGAACTTCTTGAGGGATGGAGCCAGAACAGAGCCAGTAATAACAGCCATGTGCCACACCCTTCCCCAGCCACTTCAGATTCATCATCTCATTACATTGGCTCACTATTGAATGTGGCGTCGATATTATTATCCTCATTTTCTAGACTGGGAAACTGAGGCTTAGAGGGGTTCAAGGACTTGCCTCTTTCACAGATAGCGAGGGGCAGAGCTAGTGTGTGGACTCTGATTTTTCTGCCCCCAGTGTCTGCTCCATCCTGCCTTTCTACAGTCAAGATGAACTGACTGGAGGGTTTTCTCTCTCTGGCTTATACTCAGCTGTACTTTTCTCCTAGTCTGGGATGGGGTCCAGGGCACCGGCGCCACTAACCGTTCCTCCTCTCTTCAGGGACCCACGAGGTGCCAAAGGCTGCGGACGCAGAGGAGGACTCTCCAGAGGAAGGTGGGACCTTACTTTCTTTCCTGGGTGTCCAGTGCAGAAACAGATTTGTTGCCCTCCTTCTTGTTTAGTTTCTCTCTACTTAACTGTATCTGAACATCCAAAGCTGGAGTGGAGGGAACTAAGGACATGAAATAATATTTCTTAACACCTTCTGTGTGCCAGGTATGTGACACGCAGGCTCTAATGTACAATCTGCTGGTTTAGTGATGGGGAAGCCCAGGCCCAGAGAAGTCATTAGCTTGTCCAGAGTCACAAAGCTAGAAGGTAGCTGAGTGAGGTTTTGGAGGGACTTCTGATTCACAGCCTGCCCCAC
This sequence comes from Mandrillus leucophaeus, assembly GCF_000951045.1. Classification (NCBI taxonomy): domain Eukaryota; kingdom Metazoa; phylum Chordata; class Mammalia; order Primates; family Cercopithecidae; genus Mandrillus; species Mandrillus leucophaeus. The sequence goes on along the minus strand of NW_012098655.1, from coordinate 375,917 downwards.
TGACTCTCACCTGTGACTATGCAGAGCAGTGGAAGATAACTCGCTGAGTTGTCTTAAAACGGCATTTGCTGTTTTGTTCTACGTTGTGAGTGTGCTGCAGACAGGTCCCACAGGGCCTAACTAATGCGTAGGAATCCACCTCGGCTCCCTTTTCAGAGCACTGGGTACCTGCTGTTTTTATTCACCCTATTCGGTGACTGACTCTGATTCGCAGACCTCTCAACCAGATGTAGCCAAGGGATGCCAAAGAAAAGTGAGAAAAAGAGATGCTCCCAGACTGCAAGGAGCTCTTAGGATAGTCAGGGAGAGGAAGCTCCCAGGACAGGTGAGTGAGTGCTGACTGGAAAAGCTGCTGACCAGGGCCCATTCGTCTGAGCAAGGCAGCAATGTGACAATTTCAAAGTTCCCCACAGACACGCCCAGACAGGTTTTAATTGTGCCATCAAAGAGCTCATCACGGGGTACTTTATTTTTTAATGTAAAGTTTTTCTTTATTTTTGAGATGGTAATCCTTGGGGAAAAGAAAAAAGGAATGGTATAAAAGGGTATGCAGTGAGAAGCAGGCCTCCCTTCTGCCCAGCTATCCAGTTTCCTCTCCAGAAGTTTCACTGTTAATGGTTTCTCGTGTATCGTCTCATGCTACATGGGAGTGTGTGCAAATATAAGCACATGTGTGTACCCGTTCTTCTCCCTTTTCCCAAATGGGAACACACTGTACACATTGTTCTGCAGTCAGTTGTATTGTTAACAACTTACTTGAGAAATGGTTTCATACCCCTTTAAAGAGAACTGCTTCATTACTTTTTCAGGGCTTTGCAGTCTTCCCCTAGATGGACAAACTAAAATTTATTTAACCAGTTAGTCCTCTACTGCCTCCCCCTACCCTCCCAGTGCATTTAACCTTGGGATATAGTTGTAAAAATTAGAATTGCATATCACTTTTGAGGAAAGTATCTGTTGAGTGACACAAAGTCCTCAGGTAGGATGAATCACATCTTCAAACAGTGGATGCAGGGTTCTAGAGAGGAGGAGGCTGAGATCGATGAGTCAGGGGGATCCCATGGCCGTGCTCGTGCTGTTACAGTGGAGGTTTTACTTGCTTAGCAGACTGTTTGTCTACCTCTTCCCATCCCAGAGCAGCAGGCAACAGCATCACTTGGGAATTTGTTAGAAATGCAGAGTTGTAATTCTCAGACCCCATCCCAGACAAACTGAAGCAGAAACTCTGGAGGCAGGACCCAGCAGTCTGTTTTCACACATTCTCCAGGGCATTCTGATTCTTGCTCAAGTTTGAGAACCATCATGAGACCAGTGGCTGCTACAACTGGCTAAACATTAAGAATCACCCAGGAAGCTTGAACTGTCTAGAGGACCACACTACATCGTCACATTACCTAAAGCAGAACATGGAGTGGTTGGGCTCCAGGCATCAGTAGCATTTAAAGCTCCCCAGGTGATTCTAGTGTGAAGACAAGGTTGAGGCTCATGTCCTGGTGCAAACTTGATTGAGCAGAACCATGCAGGGTCGGGGATGAGTGGGTGGTAGGGGAGGGATTGTTATAACCCAGATTTCTGGGTTCCAGCTGTAGAATTTTTGATTCAGTAGGTTTGGAGTAGGAGCTGAGAATCTGCATCTCACAAGTTACAGGTAATGCTGATGCTTTGGCTCACAGTTAAGGACCATTGTCCTAGAATCATTGTTTCTCAGGCTTTGCTGTTCATTAGAATATCTAGAGAATTCAAAATATAAATATCAAGTGTTGGGTCCACCTTGAGAAATTCTGATGGAATCAGCCTGGGGTGATTCCAACAGGCAACCAGCGGTGAAATTCACCACCCTTGATTGTGAGTGAGGTCCTCGGGGGATGAGAGATGAGCTTCGCTGTCCTTAGCATCCAGCCTTAGCCGGATTACACTCATGCTACTTGTTCAGTTAATGTCTACTGAGTGAGTCAAAGGGCTTGGTCCCGCTCTTACCACAGAGGCCCCCATGTGGAACCTGAAGAACACTGTAGGATGCCTTCCCTGACTCACCTTGGACTGCTCGTTTGTAGCACTTACCACATTTAATTGTAATTGCTTATTTTGCTAGCCTCAGATCAGTATTTCTTAAAGTATGGTCTATGGCTTACCTCCATAAGAATCATCTCAATATGTTAAAAGGCAGATTCTAGAGCCCTCCCCCAGACTTATGGAATCAGACTCTTTGGAGGTTGAGGTGAGGGACCGTTATTTTATTTTAATTTTTCTTGAGATGGAGGCTTGCTTTGTCACCCAGGCTGGAGTGCAGTGGCGTGATCTCGGCTCACTGCAAGCTCCGCCTCCTGGGTTCACGCCATTCTTCTGCCTCAGCCTCCCGAGGAGCTGGGACTACAGGTGCCCGCCACCTTGCCTGGCTTATTTTTTGTATTTTTTAGTAGAGACGGGTTTCACTATGTTAGCCAGGATGGTCTTGATCTCCTAACCTTGTGATCCGTCCGCCTCGGCCTCCCAAAGTGCTGGGATTACAGGTGTGAGCCACCGCGCCCGGCCGGGACTATTAATTTTTAACCCATGCCCAGGTGATTCTGACATATGCTAAAGTTAGAGGGAGAATCCCCGGCCTAGAGAGTAAACTTGAGGGAGCAGCGATCTGTCTATCTTGTCCACCAGTTTATCACCTGGACCAGAATTGAGCCTGGCATGGAAATGAGATGAGGGTATCAGGTGGGGCTAGGATTAGGCTGGAACCCACAGCAGTGGGGCCTGGAATCTGAGATTAGAAGGGAGCCCAGAGAACAACTTTTAAGAGCTCAAGTGCAAGCTCCAAGTTCTGAGTTAACCTGTGGTAGGACTGACTGAGCCCAGGTCTTGGAGATCCAGACTGGCGGGGGATGAGAAATGTAAAGATGTGTGGAGAGTCCAAGGCAGCGGTACCCAGGAGCAGGAACATCCCAGCTTCTGACCCAAGGATGGACACTCAGGAGGGGTCAGTGGCCCTGGGCTCACAGGCTAGAGACCAGGATCCCTGGCAGTGTGAGGGCTTGGCAGGTGCAGTGGGGCTCTAAGAACAGAGAACTCAGGTGCCCAGGCTGATCTGGGTGATTGTCTCATGCTACAGAGATGGACGACTCCGAGGATGAACAGCAGAAGGTGCTGGCAGCTCTGAGGCATAACCCCACCTTGCTGAAGCACTTCAGACCAATCCTGGAGGACACCCTGGAAGAGAAGCTTGAAAGCATGGGGATAAGGAAGGTGAGTTTCAGGGCCACCATTTTAAGGGCTGATACCTACGATTTAGACACTAAGCGCTGTCAAACAGACAAATGATCGATTGTTCTTTGCATTGTGAGCTCATTCATCTCACTTGTGGCAGCCCGGACTCCTTTGGCATCCGCATGCCTTTCTCACTTCACAGTGGCAGTGTGGTATCTTTCCTCTGTTTCTCCAGCAGCTTCTCAAGACTGGCCCTATTTGATTGGTGATGCTACCCTGAGTCCTCACTGCTCAGTGTTCTCCACTCATTGGTTACTTCCCTCTGTGTCTCTAAATTTTTTGCTAGAGGGAATTTAATTGGCTCAATCTGGCCTATGGACAGGTCCCCCCTTGGGTAAGTATCCATCTGCAAGCCCATCATCTGTGGTATATGTAGCTGTGTCCACTCAGCAGGTGGCTGTGTGTGGGCATCATTGAAAGCTATGTCTGGCACCAATTATTTGTGGGGTTTTTTTTGAGAAATAACAACATATTTTCCTATAGTTTTTTAGCAGTTACATATATGTATGTATATACATGTATGTATATTTTATTTTGAGATAAAATATCTGAAATTTATTTTTTTATTTCAATGGGTTTTGGGGGTACAGGTGTTGTTTGGTTACATGAATAAGTTCTTGGGTGGTGATTTATGAGATTTTGGTGCACCCATCACCTGAACAGTATACACTGCACCCAGTGTGTAGTCTTTTATCCCTCGCCACCCCTGTGCTCTTTCCCCCAAATTCCAATGTACCATTCTTATGCCTTTGCGTCCTTATAGCTTAGCTCCCACATATGAGTGAAAACACATGATGTTTGGTTTTCTGTTCCTGAGTTACTTCACTTAGAATAATAGTCTCAAATTCCATCCAGGTTGTGGCAAATGCCATTATTTCATTCCTTTTTAGGGCTGAGTAGTATTCCATGGTATGTATATATATCACAGTTTCTTTATCCACTCGTTGATTGTATATTTAGGCTGCTTCCACATTTTTGCAATTGCAAATTGTGCTGCCATAAACATGCATGTGCAAGTATCTTTTTCATGTAATGACTTCTTTTCCTCTGGGTAGATACACAGTAGTGGGATTGCTGGATCAAATGGTAGATCTACTTTTAGTTCTTTAAGGAATCTCCACACTGTTTTCCATAGTGGTTGTACTAGTTTACATTCCCACCAACAGTGTAAAAATAAAAGTGTTCCCTTTTCACCACATCCATATCAACATCTACTAATTTTTGATATTTTGATTATGGTCATTCTTGTAGGAGTGAGGTGGTATCACATTGTGATTTTGATTTGCATTTTTCTGGTAATTAGTGATGCTGACTATCCCCACTCTGGGAAGCTCCCTCCTCATTTAAGGACAGTCCGCAGTCCTTAGGACCTCCAGTGCTGCTACCCAAGGCTTCTGGGCCCGTTCCTCAGCCACTCGTCCTGATCCATTGTCTCCTTGGGTTTGGATTATTCTTGTTTCTCCAGTTCCGTGAGGTGTGACCTTAGATTATGTATTTGTACTCTTTCAGACTTTTTTTTTTTTTTTTGAGATGGAATCTCGCTCTGTCACCAGGCTGGAGAGCAGTGGCGTGATCTCGGCTCACTGCAACCTCTGACTCCCTGGTTCAAGGGATTTTCCTGCCTTAGCCTTCTGAGTAGCTGGGATTACAGGCATGTGCCACCACACCCAGCTAAATTTTTTTGTATTTTTAGTAGAGATGGGGTTTCACCATATTGGCCAGGATGGTCTCAAACTCCTGATCCACCCGCCTCGGTGTCCCAAAGTGCTGGGATTACAGGCTTGAGCCACCGCGCCTGACCACAGACTTTTTGATGTAAGCATTTAATGCTATGAACTTTCCTCTTAGCACTTCTCTTGCTGTATCCCAGAGGTTTTGATAGGTTGTGTCACTATTATCGTTCAGTCAAATAACTTTTAATTTTCCATCTTGATTTCATTGTTGACCCAACAATTATTCAGGAACCAGTTATTTAATTTCCATGTATTTGCATGGTTTTGAGGGTTTCTTTTGGAGTTGATTTCTAATTTTATTCCACTGTAATCTGAAAGAGTACTTGATATAGTTTCAATTTTCTTAAATTTACTGAGACTTGTTTTGTGGCCTATCATTTGGTCTGTCTTGGAGAATGTTCCATGTGCTGATGTATATTCTATTCATGTTGGGTAGAATGTTCTATAAAATCTGTTAGGTCTATTTGTTGTAGGTTATAGTTTAAGTCCATTGTTTCTTTATTGACTTTCTGTCTTGATGACCTGTCTAGTGCTGTCAGTGCAGTCTTAAAATCCCCCACTATCATTGTGTTGCTGTCAATCTCATTTCTTAGGTCTTGTAGTAATTGTATTGTAAATTTGGAAGCTCCAGTGTTAGGTGCATATATTTAGAATTATGATATTTTCCTGTTGGACTAGTCCTTTTATTATTATGTAACGTCCCTGTTTGTCTTTTTTAACAGCTGTTGCTTTAAAGTTTGTTTCGTCTGCTATAAGAATAGCTACTCCTGCTCGCTTTCGGTATCCATTTGCATGGAATGTTTTTTTCCGCCCCTTTACCTTAAGTTATGTGAGTCCTAATGTGAGTTTAGGTGAGTCTTCTGAAGACAGCAGAAACTTGGTTGGTGAATTCGTATCCATTCTGCCATTCTGTATCTTTTAAGTGGAGTATTTAGGCCATTTACATTCAATGTTAGTATTGAGATGTGAGGTACTATTCCATTCGCTGTGCTATTTGTTGCCTGAATACCTTGCCTTTTTTTTTTTTTTTAAATGTGTTATTGTTGTATAGGTCCTGTGAGATTTATGCTTTAAAGAGGTTCTCTTTTGGTAGATTTCAAGGACTTGTTTCAAGATTTAGAGCTCCTTTTAGCAGTTCTTGTAGTGCTGGCTTGGTAGTGGCAGATTCTCTCAGCATTTGTTTGTCTGGAAAACACTGTGTCTTTCTTTCATTTATGAAGCTTAGTTTCAATGGATACAAAATTCTTGACTGATAATTGTTGTGTTTAAGGAGGCTGAAGAATAGGACCCCAGTCCCTTCTAGCTTGTAGGGTTTCTGCTGAGAAATCTGCTGTTAGTCTGATAGGTTTTCCTTTATAGGGACCTGGTGCTTTTGCCTCACAGCTCTTAGGATTCTTTCCTTCATCTTGACTTTAGATAACTGTTGACTGTGTGCTTAGGTGATGATCTTTTTGTGATGAATTTCTCAAGTGTTCTTTGAGCTTCTTGTATTTGGATGCCTAGGTCTCTAGTAAGGCTGGAAAAGTTTTCCTCGATTATTCCCTCAAAGATGATTTCAATTTTCAAGCTTTTAGATTTCTCTTCTTCCTTGGGAATAACAATTATTCTTAGTTTTGGATGTTTAACACAGTCCCAAACTTCTTGGAGACTTTGTTCATTTTTTTAAAATTCTTTTTTGTCTTTGATGGATTGTGTTAATTCGAAAGCCTTGTCTTTGAGCTCTGAAGTTCTTTCTTCTGTGTGTTTGATTCTATTGCTGAGACTTTTCAGTGTATTTTGCATTTCTCTAAGTGTGTTTTTGATTTCCAGAAGTTGTGATAGCTTTTTATGTATGCTATCTATTTCACTAAAAAATTTTCCTTTCATATCTTGTATCATATTTTTGATTTCTTTAAGGTGGGCTTCACCTTTCTTTGGTGCCTCCTTGATTAGCTTAATAATTGACTTTCTGAATTTTTTTTCTGGCAATTCAGAGATTCGTCTTGGTTTGGATGCATTGCTAGTGAACTGGTATGATTTTTGGGGGTGTTAAAGAACCTCGTGTTGTCATGTTACCAGAATTGTTTTTCTGGTTCCTTCTCATTTGGGTAGACTCTGTTAGAGGGAAGATCTGGGATTCAAGGGCTGCTGTTCAGATTCTTTTGTCCCATGGGGTGCTCCCTTGATGTGGTGTTCTCCCCCTTCCCCTAGGAATGGGGCTTCCTGAGAGCTGAACTCTAGTGATTGTTTTTGATCTTCTGGGTCTAGCCACCCAGTAGAGTTACAGGCTGGTACTGGGGAGTGTCTGCAAAGAGTCCTGTGATGTGATCCATCTTCAGGTCTTGTAGCCGTGGATACTATTCCAGTGCCTGCTGCGGTGGAGGTAGTAGGGGAGTGAAGTGGACTCTTGAGGGTCTCTGTGTTTTTCTTCTTTTGTTTAGTGCACTGGTTTTGTGTTAGTTGGCCTCCAGCTAGGAGGTGGTGCTTTCAAGCTGTGGTCCTATAGGGAGGAAGCATACTTGCCTACTTGCTCTAGGGACACGTAGTTAAGTATTCAGGTTTCTCAGGTGGTGGGCATGGCCATATAGCTCCTAAGAGATTATGACCTTTGTCTTCAGCTACCAGGGCGGGTAGAGGAAGACCACCAGGTGGGGCCAGGAATAGACATGTCTGAGCTCAGCCTCTCCTTGGGTGAGGCTTGCTGCAGCTGCTGTGGGGGATGAGGGTGTGGTTCCCAGTCCAGTGGAGTTATATTCCCAGGGGGATTATGGCTGCCTCTGCTGAGTCATACAGGTCGCCAGGGAAGTGGGGGAAAGCTGGCAGTCACAGGCCTCAGCCCGCTTCCAGGCAGCCTGCAGTCCTAAAGTCCGGTCTCACTCGCACTGTGCCCCACCAACAGGACCGAGTCTATTTCCAGGCAGCCGGTGACCAGGGCTGGGAACTTGCCCTAGATCATGAGCCTCCCCATTGAGAAAGCAAGCAGACTCACAGGTCTTTGGCATCTCAGGGAGTCTGCAGCAGTGATCCAGTTCCTTTAAAGGGTCTATGGATTCTCTCTCCAACTAGTATTTGAATGCCATTGTGCTTAACCAGAACATGTATGTTATTGTTAGAAGCACCAATGAAATCTATTATTAAATAAAAACACACCTGTTATTAAATTAGCCAAGCACTACACTATTGGAAATACTATTTGTGTACAGTAAGTTAGAAAAAAATCAAATAGACAACTAGGGTTATTTTAGGAAGAATGCTCACTGCTTTGATCGTTTTCAACTACTGACTACTCTAACTTTGGCCCTATATTTAGACTTGATTAAGACGTTCCTTTCTAACCTTGCATGAATCCTCATCTTGGATTCAGATGCCTCCCTAGACCCTCCCATGGGCTCTGGGTGGATGTCAAAAGCTTGAGCAACTTCCAGTAGGTCTTGAAAGGGACCTGAATTGTGTTTACAGCAGTTTAGTTTTTTAAACATTGTTAGCCATGGACAGTGTGTTTGGCATAATAATGGTAATTGGGGGTACAAAAATGAGCAAGCTATGGTCTCTTATCCTAGGATTCAGTCAGATGTAGAAAAGCATGTTCCAACGAAGTCCCTTATGCTAGGATGTGGTTAGAATTGTGATGCAGTCCTTTGCATTATCCTGCTGTGCACATTTTGATGGTGCTCTCAAACCCCAAACCACTGCACTTTCAGCATCTTTGAAGCCGCTGCTTACCCTTCTCTGATCCTCATTTCATGCCCCCCACTCCTGCAAGAAAAACACCAGGCACTGATCACAGACTCCCAGGCCAGCAGCAGCAAGTGTGAGAGGCTTAGGGGAAGGAGAAGAAGGGTAGCCTCTGTCTGTAAAGGTGAACTCCTGTCTCCTCTAGGATGCAAAGGGAATCTCGATTCAGACTCTCAGACACCTGGAATCCCTGCTGAGAGTCCAGCGGGAGCAGAAGGCCCGGAAGTTTTCTGAATTTCTGAGTCTGAGGGGAAAGCTTGTCAAGGAAGTCACCAGCAGAGTGAAGGAGAGACAGGAGAATGGCGCTGTGGTGTCCCAGCCAGATGGGCAGCCTTCAGGTACACTGGGGAGAGGGCTCCCTCAGGGCTGTGACCTGGAAGGGTCCCATTCTTGCCAAGACTTGTTTGCACATGAGGCGGGTATAGTCTTTGTCCCCCATTAGGGGCACTTCTCTGAAGGGCTGAGCTGGTAGGGTTCTCACAGGTGACTGAGTCCAGAAGTTCTCTGTTGAGGAAATAGGATCTGGGGTGGGAGTGGGGGCATTTGTCCAGGGTCACTCAGGGAAGTTGGAGGAGAGCCGGAGCTGGAGCCTGTTGTCAGCCTGAACTGTCCCTGTGCAGACATGCTGCCTCCCATAGCACCTTCTTTCTGCGCTGCTTCGCTTGCTGCGACCACAGTTGAGTGTCTCTTCAACAGAGAGCAGCCTATTCAGTTTCTGGCTCTACACACCAGGTGTGCCAGCCTGGGGAGGCAGGCAGAGGCCTGGGAACGTTGGAGCTGCAGGTGGAGGCAAATATCAATCAAATGTAAACTTCCACAGAGCTCAGACAGCCCCTGCTCTGGCCATGGGAGGGCATGAGAGGCTGGGCCAGTTCTGCACACGGATGAATTCTCAGAGCTCAGAGCTGGTTCTTTGGGCCAGGTCATAGCTGCTACTTTACCATTTGTCCATGCTCTGGGGGTCATGACAAAAGAAGGCCCTGTGGTTCTGGTGGAACACTAAATTCTGTGGACCAGGACCCTTGAGTCTGTTCTTATGGAGCAAGGGTATTTGTGTTCCCAGGTTTGAGAGCCCCCTGTTTCTAGAAGGTTCCCAGAGGCCCTGGGCTGCTGTGATTGGAGGCTCTGGGGAGGGCTTCAGTGGATCTGGTCTGCTTATGCAGGGTGCTGTCCTGCTCCTTTTACTTTGTCTCCTCAGTCAGGGACTCGTGTGGCCAGAAGGAGGCTAGTTCTGTATCTCCTGTGTCCAGGAAGAACCAACCTGAGCTCTTCATGCAAAAAAAATTTTGCAGAGTATGGCCCAGGTATCTCTGAAGATATGAGAGATGATTTTAGTTGCTACATCTACCAATCATTTTATAACTTATTTTTATTTTTCCTCATGTGAATTAGGAGAAAATAACACTAACATAGCAATCCTGTGAGCTCATGGAAATTATTACTTGGACAAGTACAAAGCAGGTATTTTGTGTTTAAAAGCATTGTCATTTTGGCATGAAAATATGGTAAAAAATGAGTTGACCTGGGAAACTATAATATTTAGTTTAAACTTCTGGTCTTAAAATCTCTAAGGAAAGGGTGGTTTTTAGTCTTGCACAGAAAACTCAGACAGAAGGGTATTTGTCCTGGTTGCCAATCTGCTTTTCATGCTTCAATTTAAATGTACATCCTTTTGCTCATTCAGTCAAATGGTCATTCATTCATTTGCCCACTCTTTCATTTAGTTCAGTACTTGCTGAAGTTGACTCTGTGCCAGGGCCTGCCACCTCACCTGGGAAACCAGCCAGGACCAGGTGACATGATGGAGCCAAGCACAGGGGTGGTGGGAGCTCAGAGGAGGGAGGGTACAGGGACTTGGGGAGGATTAATGGAAAAACCCTCGGAATGCTGGCTTCCAGGAGACAGCAAAGGTATCTTGCTCCTTCTAGGTACTACGCCCCACCCACTCCCACACACCTTTGTTCCTGTAGTAAAAAAGCCAGGAGGGAGAGCCCCCTTCACTGCCTTTCCCTTTCCCTGGCCCTGAGAGTCTGCTTTCTCTGGAGATGTTACTGAGATGTGAGATGAGCGCTGTGTTTTTGTGGCATTTTGTAGACCTTTCCTTCGCACCTTTATTCTTTTCCTGGGTCCTGCAAGTGCTGTCTTAATGCTTACCTCCCATTTCTGCTCGGACCCTGCCTCTTCTCTTGTCTGGGGCAAGGTTGTGGGAGGTAGCAATGAGGGCCCAAGATGGAGGCAGACAGACAGCCTGGGTTTGTATTCACCACTTTCTTCCGTGGAGCTGAGGGCAAGCCTCTGTAGGGAAAAGGATAGCCTCTGAAGATGCTCGGGGGCCATGTGGTTGTAGGTAAAGTGCTTTTCTTGGTATCTGGTGCACAGTCATGGGAAACTATTGTTATTTTCCCCCAGCAAGCTTGTCTTTGTCTTCCCCTTCTCTTCAGTTCACTCTTTCCTGAAAGCTCCACTTCTGAGTAGACACATTGACTGAGAGCAGTGCACAGCTGGCCCTTGAACAACGCAGGGGCCAGGGGTGCCACCCCCCTATGCAGTTGAAAATTTGTGTGTAACTTTTGACTGCCCCAAAACTTAACTACTCATAGCCTGCTGTTGACCAGAAGTCTTACCGACAACATGGACTGTTAACACATATTTTGCATGTTATATGAATTATATGCTGTATTATTACAATAAAGTAAGCTCGAGAAAAGAACATGTTATTAAGAAAATCACAGCGAAGAGCAAATATGTTTACTATTCGTTAAGGGGAAGTGGATCATCATAAAGGACTTCATCCTTGTCATCTTCGTGTTGAGTAGGCTAAGGAGGAGGAGGAAGAGGAGGGGTTGCTCTTGCTGTCTCATGTGGCAGAGTCAGTAGAAAATCCATGTACAAGCGAACCCGTGGCTGTTCAAACCCACGTTGTTCAAAGGTCAACTGTATTTCAAACATTTTTTGATCTTGAATTACTGTAAGAAACTCATTTTACATTGTGACTCAATCTACACATGTCTGACTCCCTGTGATGCACTCTATCTCTTCTCTTTCCATAAAAACTTGCTGATCCCAGACCTCTCTTCTCGGCTATAGGTCTTGATGCGATTTGGAAAACAGAGGGGCTGTGTCCAATTGCCCGCCTTGGTAGTGCCTTGCCCCAGGTTGCATTTGGGAGGAGGTTTGAGTGGATCTTGATGGTTCATGCAGTCCTGCGGCGACCTCTGGTGGCAGCATGGTCTTCCTGCAGGGCTGCCTGCACTGCCGCAGCTGTAGCGTGGGTGGGGGAGAGGGTAGCGGCCTTGGTGAAGTCCATCTAGGACTGCTGAGTCCCTCTTCAGGCCCGCGGACTCCTGCTGGTCTATAATGACAACACGACCCTGGAGCACCCAGCTGCTCTCCTGGTCTCTGAGGAAACTGTGGAACTATGGTCCCAGCCTCGAATCTGGCCAGCAGCAGAACACCTGATTTGGCAGCAATTGTGAAATCTGCTGTGGTTATTACAGCACAGAGAGGGAGTGATTGTCCATTTCCAGGGTGTTGGAGCCGCTTTCTCCCTCCTCTTAGGCTTGAGACCCAGCATGGGTGTCCTCCAAAAGTCATTCCTTTCTGTGTTTCCAGTCAAAAGCCAGCAGAACACACTGGTCACCAGAGAGGCCCAGCCAAAGACCAGGACCCTGCAGGGGGCCTTGCCATCCACGCCGGCAGAGCCACCCCCACCAACTCGTCAGAGCCATGGCAGCCATGGCTCCGGCCTGACCCAGGTGTCCACCCCGGCTCCACGCCCCAGAGTGCATGGACCCTCCAGCACCCCTCCTTCCTCAGGGCCTGGGATGAGGTGAGCCCCAGACTCTGCCCTCTCACCCCACCTGCAGTGGCGGCTCCTGGCTTCAGGCAGCCCTGTTCTGGGCTCCCTCCGGGCTTCTGCAGATAGGTGGGGGGCAGATACATGTGAACAGAAGGTGTCTCAGGTGGGGTCCAGTCTGGGCTCTGGACTTGAGAACCTGTGCTCCCAACCAAGACAAACCCACCCTCCCCTTACCCATCTCCTCCCCCAAGCCCGTTCCCACTCCGGAGGGGCGGATCCTCAGACAGGCAGGGCTCTACTAAGGGAGAAGCTGGTGTGGCTGCTGCACTCCTCGGGTCTCCTAGCTATCTTCTGGGCCTGAGGGAGGGAGCAGGGCTGCCCTGAGCAAACCAAGCCAGCTTGCAGCGTGCTGAAGTTTGGCTTTCAAAGTTTTCTTTCTGGCCCATGCATCCCTCATTTCTTCTCCTCCTCATGGCAGCACGCCCCCGTTCAGTTCTGAAGAGGACTCAGAGGGAGACCGTGTGCAGCGTGTGTCTCTACAGCCTCCGAAAGTTCCTTCCAGGATGGTGCCTCGGCCCGAGGATGACTGGGACTGGTCTGACACAGAGACCTCAGAGAACGCCCAGCCCCCTGGCCAGGGCTCAGGTGAGCTGGCACCTTCGGGTGAGTGGGCTGGGACCACGGGTGAAACCCTTCTGCAGCCCAGATTTCTCGAGGCTCCAGAAACACCCTTCAGCTTCCTTTAGGCTTTCTGATGTGACATCTCTTTCTCTATTTGGCTTGGAGGGGATGGTCCTCCTTCACCTCAAATTTCTTTTTCTGGGATAGCAGAGATATCAGGAGAAAGCTAGAGTTTGAGCAAGGTTTATTTTATCCCTTGTTTTGTCATTAAATTGTTGACTGTGGAAGGTCAAAGGGAGCCACTCATCTCTTTTCTCCTCCATGTTCTTTCCAGTAGAGAATAAACACAGTGGCCAGCCACGGGTGATCAAAGCCTCGCTCTAATAGTGGTGACAGGGCCCAGGAATGCCTGAGGCATTGGCTTCCTGTTAGGGCTGGATTAGAGGAACAACCAGCACTTGAGGCCAAAGTGGGGGCCCCTCCAGTCTCCCCGAATCCAGATCCTGATCTTACTTGTGCGCAGGGCTGGGTTTGCAAAGCAGACCCTGAATGTGTAAGACCTTAAACAGGCAGCTGTAGGGTGCACTCCAGCCCGGCTCCAAACCCAGCCACACGGGCGGGGAGGCTCCGAGAGAAAGAGCTGGCACTGTTTTCTGGATCAGCGGCCCTCCTTCAGGTGCGCCGTGGCCCAGGGTGTGTTGCAGGCCCACCCCTCTGCTTGGCTGCTTCTGTGAGGAGAGGGTAGGATGTGGGGAAGAAACTGGGAGGGTGTTTCTCCTATCCTTGTCCATCCCGATGAGGACAGCAGAAGTTCCCTCCTTCTGTGCAAGCTCGAGGCGTGAGAGAGAAGGCTCTCCCCTCTGTGTTGGTGTTTCTGGGTGCTCACCGAGTGCTCAGCTCTGTGTGGATCTCTTCGCACGAGTCTCCTCATTTACTCCTCACAGCACTGATGAGGGAAGGCTGAGCCACACACGTCGTGACAGAAGTTGAAACTAAGCCTCATAGACATTATGACTGACCCAAGACCGCAGAACGATGTCATGGCAAGTTGAGATTCTGTATGATGTTTTTGAAGTTAATGTGTTAGAGTCACGTTTATTTATTTAATTGTAAACTAATTTTTTTTTCCCCCAGAAAGAGCTGCCTTTAGCTGTGTTCCAAATGTTAAGAATATCCCCATAGTCTTTTATGCTGTTTGAGTTCGTTAGCACCGATCAAGAGTTGATGCTCCTAGAGTTAAATACCACAGTGGTCAAAGTGGCCTCCAGGGCAAACCTCAGTTACAACTTGAAGGGAAAACAGTTTCCTACCATGAACATTTTGACAAATATAGTTTTCTATAACACATAGACTGTAACAAGCATAACTTTTTGCAACAACTCAATTGTGAAAAATGTGGCTTCCCAGCAAAGCTTGAGACAGAGGAGGCAGCCACAGACAGTCAGTCAACCTTTATAGCAGGCTGCCTTTGGGCCACGCAGCCTGTTTCATCATACGGGGAAGCTCTTTGCCCTTTTGAGCCAAGAGACTTAGAAATTCAACGTGTTGATGGAAAGGGTATTTTAGAGACCTGAGCTAACTGTCATGGTAACTGGAATGAAAATATTCATTCAATGTATTATTTTCTGTCTAACAGGTTGCAATGACTAGTTGAGCATCCTTCTTTTCAAAACAACTGTCTACTCCCATTCTTTCAAGATTTTCCTATCAAACTGCCAACTGAGGCCTGCAGCTTCTGGCTTCAGTTGTATTTTCTAGCCAAGACTGAGTTAAATTATAAAGAATGTGGAATTTAGAGTTTTGTCTTGCCAAGGTCAGTAAGTAGAAACTCTGGGATGTCAGGCTAGGCTTGCAGTCTGCAAAGTTCTTGCTCCTAATAGACTCTGCAGCACTTGGCCATGTTTACAGCATAAGCCAAGCCTGCCAGTCCATCAGAATTCACCAGAAACAGATCTCTGGAGAAGTATTGATGCCCTGCCAGGCGAGGGCAATAGGGTGGCAAGGTCTTGGGACTGGGAGTTAGGAATCTTCAGAGAAAGTCCTGGCTCTGCCACTTGCTACCTGCTTGTCCTTGTGCAGGTGGTTTCTGCTCCTTTGTTGTAAAATGAGGTATTTGGACAAGGTGATTAATGAGAGGGTGAGGAAACAGTGCCTGCTACATCATAGGCCCTTAACAAACATTTCTTGAATGAATCAGTGAGCCAAGGGCTGTTGTAGCTCCAAAAGTCAGCTCAGACCTTGATTTCGTTTGAATCGTAGAAGACTGTAGTTAGCTTCCTGCTTCTTGGTCATTCCTGAGGTTCATACATCACCTTGGTGTGCCAGGCACCAGGGATCTATTGATGATCTCTGTCACTGCTTAGCTCCTGCTTCCTGCATGGACTTTGCAGAAAGTCATTCTTGCCTGCAGTCCTCATGTACTAATCTTTATGATATTTCTTCTTGTCTCTGTGTGAAGATGTTGAGGAACTAAGTGCATGCTAGTGATACAGCTCATTTCCCACACTGAGCAGAGGTCCTGCCTCAGCCTCTCATTAGAGGGAAGCACAGCTTCCTAAGTCTCTGTCACTAGCCATGTCATTAAGTTTGCACAGTCACATTTTCAGAATATGCCAAGCCTCGTTCACTGGGCACCCATTGGCCTGGCCTTCTCTGTCTCTTTTTTTGTGGTTGCCCAGCCTTCTTCCTCCTGACTCTTCTGCTCATTCCCTCTATCCACACTGGAGCCTGGACACATGACCCATAAAACTGAAATGCTCATTTTCTAGGCTTCTGCCACTGACACAGCCGCTTTTTCCCTTTCCAGGAACACTGGTGCAGTCGATGGTCAAAAACCTGGAGAAGCAGCTAGAAGCTCCGGCAAAGAAGCCTGCTGGAGGGGTCAGTCTGTTTCTTATGCCCAATGCTGGGCCGCAGAGGGCTGCCACACCAGGAAGGAAGCCTCAGGTAGGATGTAGGATGCTTAGAGTTCACCCTGCAATTCCCTACAGAACCAGCTCTGAGTTTGGGGGGCCTGGGGTGAAGGTTGGGGAGGGTCCAGCAAGTGTCATCCTTTGCCCTAGTGGGACGTTGCAGGTGACCTCCCTCTGCCCTGTGCACATGGAGAGATGGCCAGTTTGGAATACTTGTGTCCAAGTTAACATTAAAAAGCCTTTTGGTTAATTATACAAGCAATGCTCAGTAAGTTTGGATTCTTCCATCTCCTGCCTCTCAGAGAGCCTCGGAGCCGACTCTGTGCCTGGCTTCCTGCAGCAACTGCTCTTCCAGTCCGGTCTCATCCTACAGTGGGCTCCTCCCCAGTGCCTCTGCCACGGACCCTAAGACAATATGTGTGTGGAGCGGACTCCCCCAAGGGTGGTACTGGAGTGGCCTCGCATAGCACATCAGAGTCAGTAACAGCACAAGACGGGAGTATTTAGATACCTCTGTTTTAGAAACCTGAGCCTTGCCTCAGACTGTAGCCACCATGAGATTTTCAGACTTAGAGCTCAGACGTTGAGCTTCCTGGCATCACCAGACTTTCCTCACTGCCCCTGTCTCCTCCGTCAGGGAACAACTTGCACACTGCTGTTATTTTTCAAGCAGAAAACTTCAGAGCTCCCTTTACTTCGCACTCCTTTCTCACCTTTCTCAATCAAAAAGGTGCATCCTGGGGTAATCAGTGCTATTGCTCTAAAATTTGGTAGTGGTGGGCAACCATTCTTGGGTTTTTGATAGCACTCCCCGCTCTTTACCACGGTGTGTTTGGTTTATCACACGGCTCATGTATGTTTGTGAGTAATGCATCCAAATGATTGAGAAGAAAAAACTTGTTCCTTTTTCCAAATTGTGAAAGAGCACCAACAGCCCCAAACAGATTGAGGCGCTGCTCAGAGCATGCTTGCTGCCCTGCACCCTGCATGCGTTCTGATTGGTCGCCTTACATTCCTGGACAAAATGCGTAGGATGGCTTGTGTTAAAGCGCAGGTGGCCAGCAGGGGCACTGAGGACTCCAGAGGGGAAGGCCTGGGCTGCTACGCAGGTGGCTGTGGTCAGGGGTGGCCTGGTCCCTTGGCCGACTCTGAGCTGTCCTGCTGGCTGCAGCGCAGACCCTTCCAGGCTGAAGGACTCCCAAGCTCCTCTCATGCTCCTTCAGTCAGGATGTTTACCAGGCGTGAGGGAACCCATCTGAGAGGAGGTGGGTCATTAGCCCACAGTGGATTATTCAGCTCGAGAACTTGGAACGGTGGAGTTTCTGGGCTTGTGGCTCTGTCAAAAAGGGAGTTAAAAATCTGCACAAAGTTGAAGTGAAAACGAGAGCAACCTGCTCTGCACATAGGCCTTTCCAAGGCGCTGCCTGGGTTTGGTTAGTAGAATTCCAGGGGTATTTGAAATCACCGTGATCCCAGGTCACTAAAGCAGGTTCTCAAAGGCAGGAAGACTTGAGAAGGCAGGAGGAGTAGCGTCTCCCTTTGGCTTCCTTCCCAGTGTGCATTTGTCCCCATTTCCGTTCTGCATTCCCATCCTGCAATGTGCTTATCTCTCAGCCACCCTCCTCCCTTATCAAAATGTATTTTGTTTTCCCCTTAACCCCCTGCAGCTTTCTGAAGATGAGAGTGACTTAGAAATCTCCTCCTTGGAAGATCTTCCTCTGGACCTGGACCAGAGAGGGAAACCCAAGCCCTTGTCTCGCTCAAAGCTCCCCGAGAAGTTTGGCAGTGGTCCGCAGAGCTCCAGCCAGCCCAGGGTCCCTGCCTGGTGATTCACCCCAGAGGCTGGCTGGCCAGAGTTTGCCTGGTTGGGGCCAGCTCAGGTCCACTCCAACAGAAGAGGCTGCTGGGCCTCTTGTCTTCACAAACAACCAAGAGATCATCCTCTTGGAGAGAAGCAGTGCAGGGAATGGATATGATCTCATCCCTCCTGACCTGTGAGGGGCCCTGCTGTAGAGCGCCACAGGTGCCTGATTAGGAGCCCCTGGTCCCAAGGCTTGAGAAGGGGTTAAAACAGAACCTCCAGGTAGTTTTCTTCCTCTACCTCCGTGTCCCCCTGAGACTGAAAAGAGTCACTAGCTCTCTTTTCCTAAGCCTTTTATAAAACTGCAGGAACACTGTGGAGATGGGTCCTATCTGGGGTCCTTTTGGGGACATATGCCTCAGTCAGTCATTCTGTGATTGATCCAAAATTATTTACTGAGTGCCTGCCTACTCTGCGTCAGGCTCTCTAGCCTCTCACTACTGAGTTAGGGTGCAGGCAGAGGCTGGGGCGGAATGTCTGCAGCCAGTGCCAGCACAGGGTAGTAATCTAGTGGCAGAGAACAGGGTGTTACGGGGAGCATATGAAAGGCCATCCAGCCCAGCCTGGGTGATCCTGGAGGGTTTCCTAGGGTTGTGGTATGTGGCAGGCCTACTCATGGATGGGAAGAGAGGAGGGCCACTTGGCTGGACCTTGTATCCCCAAGGGACCACACGTGTATTTTTTGATATTATTTCCAAAATCAGGTTTTATACATAGCTGTTGTATATTTGTAGTGTGAAAAACGTTAATATATTATATGCAAACGTTTAAATATAGTATGATGTTTTTAACTCTGGTATGTATTTCATTATTTTTGGAGCTTTCAAGGGGTTGGGAGGAAAGGAAGCAACTGCATCTTAATTGTGTCAGTTTAGGTCTTTTGGGACACGGTTGCCAAGATGGAGTCATTGAGGAGCCGCACTTGGGAAAGAAAAGGAGGTGGAGGCAGGATCCGGTGGGGAAAGGCCGCAGAGTGCAATGTACACCTGACCACTGTGAACAGAAAGAGAGAAGGAAGCTGGAGGAGCCAGGAGAACTCAGGGCATCGATGTGGGGTTGACAAGGTCTCCACTGACCCAGTGGGGAGCTCCTGAGCAAGAACCGCCCACTTGGGAGTCCCCCTTTGTTCAGAAACGTCCAGGCCCTCATGCCTGCCCCGCACTTGGCCATTGGCTGGGGTGGCCTGGACTGAATGAGACCTCGACTTGAAAACTGGAGTGAACCTTGGTGTGAACCTGTCAGTCAATTTCATTTCTCCTGGTTGAATGGCAATTTTTTTTTTTTTCCTGAAAGGGAGACCCAGCAAAGAACCTCTGTCCCTGACACAGCAAAGATCTATTTTTAACTTTTTGCTATGGAAAGTTTCAAACACATATATGAGTAAAGGGAAGAGTGTGATGAACCCATGTGCTCATCACTGGGCTTCAAATATTATCAACTCAACTTAAGGTCAATCTTGTTTTGTCTATTACCACCTCCACCTCACCCAGACTTCCTTTGGCCTTTGGGTGATCCTGACACCTGGTGAGGACTTCAAGTTCTCATAGGAAGGTGATGGAGGAAACGCACTGCGGGAAGCAAAAGGGGTCTGGTGGTGGGGTAGGGCGGCTGGGAGAGGGGCAGGCTGGGGGTGTTGTGGTACAAAGGAAGCTGCTCAGTGAGGAAGCTCAGGAGAGCTGCAGAGCTGATGCTTCCAGACCAGCTCACAATCTTGGTGGGATGGGAGTTGATGAGTAATTGCCTGATGAGTAAAAGCCTGGAGCAATTACTCCAGGCTTCCTGTGCTTCTGTGGGGTACCTCTGAGTTTCATTCTGCACGGTTTCTCAGAGTCCCTTGTGGGACTGAGTGCTAGTCCTCACTAATATGCAGTTACTATTATTAATGCATAGTTCATCGGCCTTCCTCTTTTCTGTTTCATTTTTCGCACTCCCTCACTTCTTTCTCTTATGAGCACCTCTGAGAGAAATTAATCTGCACCCAAGTCCTTGTTTCTAGCTCCACTTTCGGGGGAACACAAGTGCAAACAGTAAATGTGTTTGTACGTGTGTGCACACACTGGTGATGATTATCAATGAGAATGTCTCTGTTCTTAAATGTTCATCATTACGTTATATGTTTCCAAATGGATTTTTCTATCTACTTTGGAGGGTTTGACTAACATATTACTTTGGTGTTTCTATGCTGTGTTCACCCCTCCACATTTTCAAGTATATTTAAAAATTCTTTAGTAAGTTGTATTAGGTCTCAATAGAAACAGAACCAGTAGGATGTATAGATAGATAGATACTTATGGGTATTTATTAGCCAGTGTCCCTAATAAATGACAGGGGATCTATTAAGGGAATTAGCTCATGTGATTACGGAGGCTGAGAAGTCACAGCATAGTCTGTCTGCAAACTGCAGAACGAGGGAAGCTGGTAGAGCGGCTCAGTCTAAATCCGAAAGCCGGAGAACCTGGGACTGTTGGTGCAGGTCCTTGGGTACAAAGGCCAGAGAACCTGGAGTTCTGACATCCAAGGACAGAAGCTGGGTGTCCCGACTCCAGAGAGAGAGCTCTTCTATCCAGGCCTGCAGCAGATTGGATGGTCCCCCCACAATGGGTGAGGGCGGATTTTCCTCACTCAGTTTACTGATTCAAATGCTAATCTCTTCTGGAAGCACCTTCTCAGACCTACTTAGAAATAATGCTTTACAGCTGTCCAGGTACCTCTTAATCTCATCAAATTGAACCTAAAATTAACCAGCACAAGATTTGCCAGAACTATGGAACATATGTAACAGATCATTTAAAAATTACACAAATGATAAGATTGATACAGAAAAATTAGAAAATACAGATAATCAAAAAGAATATAACCCACAAATTAGTCAATTATTGTTAACATCTAGATAGACATGCGCTGGTGAAGAAAAAACTCCCTCCTAGGGTTCAGCTATATTCTTCTCTAGCTTGATTTTCCTCCTGGAAAACAGATTCCAAATGTCTTTATATCAGTACACATGTACATGTCAGTACATATAAATATAAGACAGTTATATTTAATGGCCACCTAGTATTCCAGGCAAAGATTACAAAAATTTTTTTAACCAGACATTTCTACTTTTTGCATTTTATATATAATGAAGTGATTAAAAAATGTGTATATGTGTCTTTGTGCACTTGATTAAGATTTCCTTAAAATAAATTCTTAGAAGTGAGGTTGCTGGGCCAACATAATAATGAAAGCCAGCTCCATATGCCAGGCACTGGTCCAACTTTGGTACAAATATTATGACTTAGCCTCGCAGCAGCCCTTGAGGTGGATGCCACTGTTATAGTACATGGTTTTTATGGGCTAGGAATTGAGGTACACAGCAGCCAAGAAACTTGCTTTGGGTCCTGCCACCAGTGAGTGGTGTGACTGCAATCTGGCTTTGGCACCCTGGCCCTGGAACTCTAGCTCCTTTCCCCATGTACTTTTCTTACATATTGCCAAATGCTTTCCAGAAAACTGGAGCCAATTTAGTCTACTAGTGTTTGGAGCATACAAGAAAGCTAGTTTTTGCATTCCTTTGCTCCCAGGGATATCATTAATCTTTCAAAGTTTTGGCCACGTGATACGTGAAAAATGAAACCTCACCTTTTAAGAAACTTGTATTTTTAATATTTCTTCTAAAGTAAAATTCTTTTTTATTTCTTTTCATATTGGTTGTTGCTATTTCTTCTTTTATGAGTTGCCTGTAGTTCACTTTTCTTTTTGCTGTTTTATCTTTTTATTATGAAAAATTTCAAGCATATATAAAATAGAATTGTGTAATGACCTTGGTGTTCCTGTTACTCAGTTTTAACCATTATCAATACATAGAGAATCTTATTTCCTGTGTATCTTTCACCAAATAATATTGTATATTTTAATATCATACTGCATATTATTCCAAGTAATATACATGTAATACTACATATTATTCCAAATAATGTCATTATATCTACAAACATTTCTGTATGTGTCTCTAAAAGATACTTCCTTTTAAAAAATAACCACTGCACCACCATCACACTACAACAAAAATCAGTACTTTTTTTCTAAATGTCAAATATCAATTCGGTATCCATAATTCCTTTGTTTTACTACTCATATTTGTCTTTTTTTAATCTATAGATTCCTCTTCCATTCTTCCCTCCTTTCCTCTCTTCTTTTCCCTTTTCCTTCCCCATGATTTATATTATTTTTACTGTTGCTGAATAAATCAGATTGTTCGTCTTGTGGAATTCCCCACGGTCTGGGTTTTGCTGATTGATTACTGTGGTGGTATTTAATGTATTCCTCTTTCTCCTGAACTATCTGTAGGTTTGTAGTTAGAGCTAAATGCTTGATCAGGTTCAGCTTTGACTATTCTTTTGTGTTTTGGCAGGACTCTTCATCGGTGGTTTTGTGCATCTCCATCAGGAGACATAGAATATCTTTTTTTCCTTTCTTGTGATGTTGATGATGGCATTGATGATAGACATTGATGATCATTGATCATTACCATCTTTTTTTTTTTTTTTTTTTGAGACAGAGTCTTGCACTGTCACCTGGGCTGGAGTGCAGTGGTGCGATCTCAGCTCACTGCAACCTCCGCCTCCGGGGTTCAAGTGATTGTCCTCCCTCAGCCTCCCCAGTAGCTGGGATTACAGGTGCCCACATTATGCCCAGCTAATTTTTTGTATTTTTAGTAGAGACGGGTTTTCACCATATTGGCCAGGCTGGTCTTGAACTCCTGACCTTGTGATTCACCCTCATTGACTCCTCAACGTGCTGGGATTACAGGCGTGAGCCACCGCGCCCAGCCCTATCTATTAATTAGAGATCTGTAAAAGTTTGATAGTCTAAGTCTGTTATTCCTTTGACATTTACTAGCTGGAAAACTTCTGTAAAGAGAAATCCTCCACGTCAAACTGTCTGGTTGCCCTGAGGTACAGTTCATACAGGTAAAGCAGCTGAAGGCTTGAATCTTTCTTTTTTCAGAATAATGAATGAGCTTCCTAGTATCTTCAATAGGTGCCATACAGCCTTATATATTTAAATATATTTGATTTGTTTAAATCACTTGTAGCTATTATCCTTATTAATGCTGAGATTGTCCTGTCTTTGGGTGCCTCTTTAATTCGGTTCTTGAATGATTTTGATATGACCTTAGTAGTCTGATAGCTTCCTTCCAGGCTCATTGCATACCTTTACTTGTCCCAGACCTAAAATTAGTAATTTTTCTGAGGGAATCCTGGTTTCTTTTAGAAGGAAATTATATTTATAGACATCTGGGTGCTAGGAGTGCCTATTACTACTTGTTTTTAAGACCTTTCAGTGCACAGAGATAAGAAATACAATAAAAATATTGTGAGTTCATGCTGATATTCCCTATTCAAATTCCTGACTACAGAATTTTTACTTTATCTTGTTGATCTAACATCTGTATCGCTTTTCTTCCATACCAAAAATCCTGGCTGTTAACATCACAATCATAGTCTTAGAAATAACAACACCCACCCTATTGTTTATTGTATGACTACTGAAAACAATTTAAAATTTATTATTAATTTTTTTGGAGTTGTTTTTGTCCTTAAGGTAGATCCTACTTGGGATGTCTATATATCCCTATATATCACTATGTATGTGTGATAGATATAGCATTAAACAAAAGTTGGCAGTTTATAATATGAAAAATAAAATATTTTCTTTTTGGACCTAGCAGCATCATTTGTGTAATGCATAATGATAAAAGATACATTAGGTCATGATAGTTTCCAACATGTATTTTAGGTGTATATCAACCCTTCTTTTCCTTGCAGTATCATAGTAATCACTTGTGTGATGCCATGATTAAATTACTGTGTTTTAAAGTCATTTGTAGTTCTTTTTTGTGTTTATGCTACTGAATGCCTTATTTTACTTTTGATTTTAGAGATTGCATTTTTATTATGTAATTTGTATCTTATTGCTCTTAAGAGTTTTTAATATATTGAAAATATTAATCCTTTGTTGTATGTTACTTTTTCTCCTTTCTAGTCGATCATTTGTCTTTTAACTATGTTCATGGAGTTCTTTGCTATAAAGAGATTTTAAGTTGTAGCTGTCTAATCAATCAGTGTTTTACTTTGTAATTTCTGCTTTTGGTGTCATAATTAGGAAGGTTTTCTCCATTTCAAGACCTCTATATGTTCATCTATATTTTCTTTTACTACTTTAAAAAGTTTTTAAAATTTCAATATTTAGTATATCTGGATTTTTTGAGGATGTTAACAGTAAGTTAGGGATCTATTTTATTTTTGCAGTTAGCCAGTCATCTCAGCAGTATTACTTGACAATTCATCCTTTCTTCACTTGAAAAATACCTGCTCCATCAAATGTAAATTATTGTATGTGGTTAGTGTATTCCTGAACTTTCTATATATTCCAGTAATCTGACTATTCTGGTACTATTTTGGTGTTGCACAGTTTTGTTTTTAAAAATTTATTTTTAATTGTGGTAAAACAACACGTAAAATTTACCATCTTAGCCACCTCTAACTGTATTGTTCGGTGGTGCTGGGTATATGAACACTGTTGTGCAACCAATTTCCAGAACTTTTTCATCTTCCCCAACAGAAACTTTATACCCATTAAACAATTCCCTATCTCCCCCAACCCAGTTGCAGGCAACCACCATTCTACTTTCTATGATTTTGACTACTATAAATACCATATATGGTAGTATCATACAGTATTTGTCTTTTTGTGACTATCTTATTTCACTTAGCGTAATGTCATCAAGGTTTATTCATGTTGTAGTGTGTGTCACAATTTCCTTCCTTTTCAAGATTAAATACTATTCCATTGTATGAATATATCTCGTTTTAAAAAATCCATTTGTCCGTTGATACTTGGTTGCTTCCACATCTTGACTATTGTGAATAGTGCTGCTATAAACACAGCTGTGCAAATATTTCTCCAAGATCCTATTTTTAACTTTTTTGGATATATACCCAGAGTGGAATTACTGGATCATATAGTAATCATAGAGTCTATTTTTTGTTTCTCAGGAACCTGTATACTATTTTCCATTTTATATTCCCACCGACAATGCACAAATGTTCCTATTTCTCCCCACCTTTGCTGACACTTGTT
This sequence comes from Mandrillus leucophaeus, assembly GCF_000951045.1. Taxonomy (NCBI): domain Eukaryota; kingdom Metazoa; phylum Chordata; class Mammalia; order Primates; family Cercopithecidae; genus Mandrillus; species Mandrillus leucophaeus. Next base: position 350,897 of record NW_012098655.1, on the reverse strand, counting down.
ATTTTTTGTTTTTTAAAAAATATTAGCCGTCCTAATGGATGTGAAATAATATCTCATTGCAGTTTTGATTTGCATTTCCCTAATGATTAGTGATGTTGAGCACCTTTTTTTATGATTGTTGGCCATTTGTATATCTTCTTTGGAGAGATGTTTATCCAAGTCCTTTTCTTATTTTAAAAATTGGGTTATTTGGGTTTTTTTGTTGTTGAGTTATAGGAGCTTTATATATTGTGGGGTTAGATATGATTTGCAAATGGTTTTCTCCCATTTTATAGGTTGTCTTTTACTCTGTTCATTGTGTGTTTTGATGCACAAGAATTTTCAATTTTTATGTAGTCACATTTATCTATTTTTACTTTTGTTGCCTGTGTTTTGGTGTCATTTCCAAGAAATCCTTGCCAAATCCAATGTCGTGAATATTTCCCCCTATCTTTTCTTCCAAGAGTTTTATAGCTTTAGGTCTTATGTTTAGGTCTTTGATCCAGTTTGAGTTAAATTTCGTATATGTTGTAAGGTGGGGAATGGGGAGTCAAACTTCACCATTCTGCACATGGATATCAAGTGTTCCTAACACCATGTGTTGAAGAGACTGTCCTTTTCCCATTGAATGGTCCTAACACCCTTGTTGAAAATCATGTGACCATATATGCGAGTGTTTATTTCTGGGGTCTCTATTCTACTCCATGGGTCAACATGTCTGTCTTTATACTAGTACTACACTATTTTGATTATTATAGCTTTGCCATAAATTTTGAAATCAGGAAGCATGAGACCTTCAATTTTGTTTTTCTTTTTCAAGATTGTTTCGGCTATTCAGGGTCCCTTGAGATTCCATATGAATTTTAGGATAGATTTTGCTATTCCTGCAAAAAGTGTTGGGATTTTGATAGACGTTGCATCACATTTGTAGATGACTTTGGTTAGTATTTACATCTTAATAATACTAAGTCTTTCAATCCATGATCACACGATGTGTTTCCATTTATTGGTGTCTTCCTTAATCTTTTTTCAGCAATGTTTTGAAGTTTTTAGTGTACAAATCTTTTGTTTCCTTGATTTGGTGTATTGTTATTTTATTCTTTTGATGTTATTATAAATGGGATTGTTTTCTTAATTTCTTTTTCAGATTGTTCATTATTAATGTACAGAAATGCAACTGATTTTTGTGTGTTGATTTTGTATCCTTTAACTTTGCTGAATCCATTTATTAGTCCTAATAGTGTGCTATTTTTAGTCATGGAAATTTTATCATATATTTTACCATCTTGCAAGACACAGATACTCTGATTATTTTTCTCTTTCAGAATTTTTTATTGACTATTTTTCAAATGTGAAATTACATCACATTCTTGTGAGGCCATCCCAATCTCCGCATATGGATAAATGCTCTGACGGGTAGGTGCCTTCATGAATTCTAATTAGAAATCTTTTTTGAAGTTGAGTCCTGAACCTTAGTTGTGGGCATCTTCTGAATACTTTTAAGTAGAAAGTCTCATTTCTCACAATTCTTCCTGTTCTGGATTCTCATCAGGCTAGTTGTCTGTAATGCAGGAGTATAGTCCCTGGTAGTGTGAGGTAGCAGCGTGCTATAGGCTGTTAACAAAAAGCTTTGCAGTTGACCCAAGGTTGCTAACTTTTATTTTGCCGAGTCAGCACATAAAATAAAATATGCAACAATAACTGTCATTTTATAAAGGATACTTTAATACCAGAAGAGTAAGAAAATAAGGCTCTCCAAGAATGGACAGCTGGCCCCATATTTTGTCTTAGACAAATGAAAATTTAGCAATAGACCAACTCTGGTCCACAGCCTAGCACTTGGGAGCTGCTGCACTGGTTTGTGTCTTTGGACCATACCAGCTCTTCCCTTCTATGACTGCATGGTTCAATATAAAAAGAGAAAATTTAATTAGCTGTATTTTCTGAGGTAAACTAAAGAATGTCCTGAACTTATACATATAGGGATGACATTGATTGGAAATGTATAATAGGTTTATAGTTACAACCTGAAAAAGGTTTTTATCACCTGAAAACCTGAGACCACAATTTAGGAAGTAGAAGATGCTTTGGTCTCGTGGCTGGAACCTAGTAGTGGTGTGTGACTGAGATAAAGATTAAGACCATTTTTAACTTTAGAAAATCCAAAGTGAATTATATATTTATAATAAACTGACTCACATACTATAACCAAATTCTAGGCTTATAGGGAATCTGAGTAAAGTAACCTTTAGAATCAACAGAGCATCAAGTGTAATTCTACACTTTTTTCTCTTCCCCATGTCTCTCATTGCCAGTTTCTTCTTTTTTTATTATTATTTTTTGAGATGGCATCTTGTTCTGTTGCTCAGGCTGGAGTGCAGTGGCCTGATCTTGGCTCACTGTAACCTCTGCCTCCTGGATTCAAGCGATTTTCCTGCCTCAGCCTCCTGAGTAGCTAGGATTACAGGCATGTGCCACCATGGCTAGTTAATTTTCGTACTTTTAGTAGAGACAGGGTTTCACCATGCTGGCCAGGCTGGTCTCAAACTCCTGACTTCAGGTGATCCACCTGCCTCGGCCTCCCAAAGTGCTGGGATTATAGGCGTGAGCCACTGCGCTTGGCCTCACTGCCAGTTTCTAAGGGGAGCTGCAAAGGTCCACTAAGTCCTCTCCAGGCTTAGGTGGAAAGGGTGTGGAAGGAATTATCCTGCACCTGTATGACCTTCTCTACATCTGTGTTCATGCCTGTGTCTGTTACAAAAGGTTGCAAGCCTGTCTCCAACTGGACGTAAAGATGCAGGCTCAACGTTTAGCATAGTAGACAGAAAACAGAGCTGCTGGTGGAGACACTAACATTTGTTAAGTTCTCTAGGAAGGAGGTGTCTGATGCTTATATCACTTGTATCTGCCCATAGCAGACACTCATCATCTGATAAGTTCAACTGGGCCAATTCTGAGGCAGTAATTGTGCCAGGAGTGTCTTCATGCATTATTCCACCTAATGACAAGACACGCGAGAAGAGCTAACCTAAGCAGGGAGCCAGAAAGACAAATGTTTCAAAGGGATAGAGAGGGCTTTAAATAAAGCTCAGAGGGTGGTGAATATAAGGGCCTGATCCAGAAAAGATGTGATGAGCTGAATTGTTCTTCCGCTGGCAATAGCTGACCACTGTTAGGCTTTTGTGGAAAAGGAAGCAGCATTTTGTACTCAATAAACTATCATTGCAATGGATCAAATGATTGGTATGAAAGAATAGAGAGGTGCCCATTGATTCTGTGATTCTGGCCTCAGTCAGGGATCTTGGAGAGGAGATCAGTGAGAACTTAGACCACATAGCTGATCACTAAGGGTTCATTGAACCCACAGATCCAACGGCCTTTTCTTTGGTAAATTGAGCATAATAGTCACATGGAGGGAGTGCTTTGGGTTCCCTGAGTGAAGGTGATGGATT
>NW_012098655.1:345386-346071 GCF_000951045.1 Mandrillus leucophaeus | reverse complement strand
CAGCCTCCTGAGTAGCAGGGACCAGAGGCGTGTGTCACCATGCCCCGCTAATTTTTTATTTTTTATAGAGATGGCGGTCTCTCTATGTTGCCCAGGGTGGTCTTGAACTCCTGGGCTCAAGTAATCCTCCCATCTGAGCTTCCCAAGGTGCTAGGATTATAGGTGTGCACCACTGTGCCTAGCCCCAGCACAATTTTCATTATCTCTGCCATCATCACTACCACCTCCACCTTCACCCCCATCATCACCACCACTACCTCCTCCACCTCCACATCCACCACCATCACTACCATCACTCCACTACCACCATCACTGCCTCTACCACCACCATCACCTCCACTATCACCTCTTACCTCCACCATCAACATCACTGCCATCATTTCACCACCACCACCACCACCTTCACCACTACCACTACCACCTCCACATCCACCACCATCACTGCCATCACTCCACTACCACCATTGCTACCTCTACCACCACCATCACCTCCACTATCACCTCTTACCTCCACCACTAACATCACTACCATCATTTCACTACCACAACCACCACCACAGCCACCACCTCCACCACTACCACCTCCACATCCACCACCATCACTACCATCACTCCACTACTACCATCGCTACCTCTACCACCACCATCACCTCCACTACCACCTCTTACCTCCACCAACATCACT
>NW_012098655.1:341968-342786 GCF_000951045.1 Mandrillus leucophaeus | reverse complement strand
GAACCCACAGATCCAACGGCCTTTTCTTTGGTAAATTGAGCATAATAGTCACATGGAGGGAGTGCTTTGGGTTCCCTGAGTGAAGGTGATGGATTAGTTTAAAAGCTGCTACTGCTTCGGTTTTATTTTGTGCATGTCCAGTCAACAGGTGCCTTCCACACGGTGGCACTGTGGGCCACAAAGTGAATGGCTACACAGGCACTTTTTAATGACAGGTGAACTTCACTGTAAGAAATAAGCCGGGCTCCTGCAGCCTGCACCAACACTCACGGTTTGGCAGGACTTGACGAATTGTCTTATTCAGCCAGGCAACTCTCCTGTGATTAAAAAACAAAACAAAGCACAAAACCCCCAACATTTAAAGATAGAAAATGGAGCAGGACAGGGTGTGGCCTCTCTTGCTTTCCTGCATACCCTTGTGTTGCCAGCGCCCAGCTGAGGTCTTTGCACAGAAAAGGCAACAACAAATGTTGATTGGTTTCACAACCTGTACCTGCACTCGAGAAGCCTCATTATTAGGAGCTTTTCCCCAGCCTGTAAGTATCCAGCATGCATGGCAATCCCACACTGAAAGATCTTTATGACCCTGTTGCTACTTCCTCAGCTGCTGTACCATTTCTGTTATTTTGTTTATAGATATATGTAATTGATTTGTCTATACCTGCTGAATCCTTTTCCTCATTCCACCAGTTTCTTATATATGTTCACTCTTAACTGAATCTGAGCTTTGACTGACATGCCCTTGAACTGTCCCTCACTCCTTAACTTCCCAGCACATATGCATACCACCACTATTTTCTTTCTTTCTCTTTTCTTTT
>NW_012098655.1:258731-339358 GCF_000951045.1 Mandrillus leucophaeus | reverse complement strand
CCACCACCATCACTACCATCACTCCACTACTACCATCGCTACCTCTACCACCACCATCACCTCCACTACCACCTCTTACCTCCACCAACATCACTACCATCATTTCACTACCACCACCACCACAACCACCACCATCACTACCATCACTCCACTATCACCATCACCACCTCTACCACCACCACAACCACCACCACAACCACCACCTCTACCACCACCTCTTACCTCCACCACCGCCTCTTACCTCCACCACCAACATCACTACCATCATTTCACTATCACCACCACCACCACAACCACCACCTCCACTATAACCACTTCCACCTCCACCACCACGGCTATTACCACCTCCTCTACTACCTCTATTACCATTATTACCACCTTCTTACCACCACCACCATCTCTACCACCACCTCCACAAGCACCATCTCCATATATTTATCCAAGTAATCTGAACATTGTTGCCTATTTGTGAAAGTAGCTTCCATTGTAGAATGGGTGAAAGAAACTGAGGATGGAGGTCAGGAGCTCCAATTAAAATCCTGGCAGCCACAAACTTGTTTCATGACTTTGGGAAAGTCATGGAACCTTTTGTTTTTTCATCTGTGAAGTGAGGCTGGCAGAGTCGGTCCCCTAGACTTACAGTATATATAATTCCATGAATGCTGCAGGCTTTAGAAATTCACTTTTACCTTTAAAAAGGTTAGTCAATTTACTAATTATAACCTGAAAGTCTTTTTGATATTTAAAAAATCCTCTTGCTTTTTCTTTGTTCTTTGAAAATTTAGAGCTGCCTCATTTCATAATGCCTGAAGCCTGTATTTATAATCAGCATCTATTTCATGGTTCTGAGCCGTTTTTCACATAATTGTCATTTTTTTTTTTTGCTTTAGAATTAGTTCTTTTGTGGCTAATGTATAGCAGAAACAAAATGACTTTTGAAAAAGCCCTTCGGGAATTACGGGGTTCACAGCTATATCATTAGGGGCCCACGCAGCTCTGCGACAGAGCTGGGTCTTAGAAGGGGAAGGCCCTGTTCTGGGAGACAGAGGCAGGGGGTGTGTGCAGATCTGCAGTGGGTGTAGATGGTGATTTGAGGGTGGCCTGGAAGAAGCCAGAAAACGGTCGTCTGGACTTCAGAGAGGAGAGGGATGAGGTGAGTCCAGGGAGGCCGGCAGGGGGCAGTAGATCACAGAGCACAGGGAGGATGCGCGCGGAGGGTGCAGGTGACCGCTCTGTTGCTATGTGGGGCACTCTGGGACTTCTGGCAGGGAACGTCACCTTACCTAAGACCCACAGATTAGTAGATCTAGGTGCATTTGGGCTTCACGTGTCCTGCTGGTGATACCATTGCTTACTTGTGATGCCGAGTCACATGTCAGCCTCCTGTGGATGCTGGCTTCCAAGGACTCTCTCAAATCTTGTTGCTGTGCTTTGTTGTTAAGAACAAATACTTAGTTTGGCTGGATATGAAATTCCTTCATTTCAACTATTTAATAACTGGTGCTGGGAAAATTGGCTAGCCATAAGTAGAAAGCTGAAACTGGATCCTTTCCTTACTCCTTATACGAAAATTAATTCAAGATGGATTAGAGACTTAAATGTTAGACCTAATACCATAAAAACCCTAGAAGAAAACCTAGGTAGTACCATTCAGGACATAGGCATGGGCAAAGACTTCATGTCTAAAACACCAAAAGCAACGGCAGCAAAAGCCAAAATTGACAAATGGGATCTCATTAAACTAAAGAGCTTCTGCACAGCAAAAGAAACTACCATCAGAGTGAACAGGCAACCTACAGAATGGGAGAAAATTTTTGCAATCTACTTATCTGACAAAGGGCTAATATCCAGAACCTACAAAGAACTCAAACAAATTTACAAGAAACAAACAAAGAACCCCATCAAAAAGTGGGCAAAGAATATGAACAGACATTTCTCAAAAGAAGACATTCATACAGCCAACAGACACATGAGAAAATGCTCATCATCACTGGCCATCAGAGAAATGCAAATCAAAACTACAATGAGATACCATCTCACACCAGTTAGAATGGCAATCATTAAAAAGTCAGGAAACAACAGATGCTGGAGAGGATGTGGAGAAATAGGAACACTTTTACACTGTTGGTGGGATTGTAAACTAGTTCAACCATTATGGAAAACAGTATGGCGATTCCTCAAGAATCTAGAACTAGATGTACCATATGACCCAGCCATCCCATTACTGGGTATATACCCAAAGGATTATAAATCATGCTGCTATAAAGACACATGCACACGTGTGTTTATTGCGGCACTATTCACAATAGCAAAGACTTGGAATCAACCCAAATGTCCATCAGTGGCAGACTGGATTAAGAAAATGTGGCACATATACACCACGGAATACTATGCAGCCATAAAAAAGGATGAGTTTGTGTCCTTTGTAGGGACATGGATGCAGCTGGAAACCATCATTCTTAGCAAACTGTCACAAGAACAGAAAACCAAACACCGCATGTTCTCACTCATAGGTGGGAACTGAACAATGAGATAACTTAGACTTGGGAAGGGGAACATCACACACCAGGGCCTATCATGGGGAGGGGGGAGGGGGGAGGGATTGCATTGGGAGTTATACCTGATGTAAATGACGAGTTGATGGGTGCTTACGAGTTGATGGGTGCAGCACAGCAACATGGCACAAGTATACATATGTAACAAACCTGCACGTTATGCACATGTACCCTAGAACTTAAAGTATAAAAAAAAAAAAAAAAAGAACAAATACAAATCCTACCCAGAGTATGCAGAGAATCTGAATGATAATGTTCTGGTCTTGTTAAATTTGCCATTTGAAATTTCATAATGGAAATGTAGCATGACACATCTACAAACCATGTCTTCTCTTTGACTTTTTAGGCCTTAACCCCCACATTCCTAGAATGTGATTTCTTTCCATGTTGACATACCCCTGCCTTCCACACACAGCCACTTGAAGGTTGGGTAGGCAAAAGGCCTGTGGATGGAGTGAGAGAGTAAGGTATGTCCATTGTGCAAAGCATGACCAAACATTTTCCGCCATGGCTTAAAACTAAAGCTGGAGAGCATGATGTCACCATGTCAGCTGGAGGCAAGAAAGGACATTGGTTGGAAGGGACCACTGGTGTTGCAGAGCAACAGTCTTGAAGGCTCTCGGAGGATATGGCTGAGACCACCCCCAGAGGCCGGCTTCATATGTGGCATGCAGCCCGTGAGGGGTGGGGAGACTGCCCTGGGAGTCAGAGTTGGGCACGCACAAGGTGAATGACGCCTGCTGCCATTGAATGTCATAGACCTGAGGCAGCACTGTGAACAGAACATGGAAGGGTGAGAGTGGATGCATGGGTCCACACATGTGACAATGGGCATTTGATAGCCCAGAGTTCTGAACTTATTCTGGGAAAAATGTGAGTGAGAGTCACCCTAAGTCAGAACTTCAGCACCATTTTAGGGGCCCATACCCTAGGATCCACATCCTGGGATTCGTACTCTGGGATCCACACCTTGGGATCTCACCCTGATAAGCCCACCTCCCCTTTGTGTTTCCCAAGCCACAAGTGAGTGGTGCTGCCATAGGGTTCTCCATCTGACGTATGTCTACCTGGGGTATCAATTTTATTTGAATATCTGAGGGGATAAAAGTTAAACATTTTAACTGGTAAATAACTTTAACCTTAAACAATTACAACAGATATAGATATGTGTTGGAGCAGAATACAACATGCACAAGACTTCATACTTAGAGCTGTCCATTTGAGTCCTGGCCTTGCTGGCCTTGCAAGGACATAGGCTATTTCTTCTATGTGTTTTTTAAAAATTTATTATTATTATTAACATATAATTCATATAACATAACTTCAGCACATAATAAGTTCACAGAATAAGGTATACAATTCAGTAGTTTTCAGTATACTCATAATGTTGTGCAACTATCCGCACTGTTCCCCTGTGTTTGAGGGGTCCTTTCATGGAAAGGTTCAAGAAGTGCTGCCTGCCTGTACCATCCTGCCTCCAGAGTAGAATTTGCAGCATCAGTGACAGGAGATAGGGAAAAACCTTTGTTAGGGGAGGACTGGGTGTCATGGGATTGCATTTTCAGCTCCTACCAAGTCCTTCCACTTAGGCAACTCTCCTTCTTTCTATATGGGAGACAGACCATTGCTTCGTGTGAGAGCTTGAGTATTCATGCTGTGCTGTGTGGATTATCACCCGAAGAAGCAAGGATGGAGCTTTCCTGCCTTCGACATCACTGACTCACAAAGGACAGCTTAGAAACTGTGAAGACTCCTGAGAGACTAGAAGGGGCTGGACTTGCTTTTAATCAGGTTTCAATGCAGAGACAGGTGTTCTGTCAATTCCCTTATTCAGAGACACATTTGTTGTGGCATTAATAAACAAAGTCAGCATTCCCTGGAGACCAACAAAAGCCTGATCCAATGTGAGTTTGTGCCTTTCTGTAAAGATTTGTGATGGGATTCCAGGCAGTATAAATAATGGTCTTCTACTCACTGCAGATACCATGGCTATTCCTGGGGGCCAGATCCTTGGTTATGTTTTTGTTTTAAATCACATTTTATGCAAATTCACAGGCAGGCTCAAACAATGGTGAGTCCTCTTGTTATTCCTGGCCAGTAGCTCAGCTGAATGAAGATTCAGGTGTAGGAAAGCAAGTCTCTGAACTTGCCTCTGCTTTGAGATTTTTTTTTATCTTGCAGACACTCCTGAGATTTTTGCGACAACCGTATACCTTCTCAGAGCCATATAGAAAAATCTTGCTAGCTTAGATCCTAAATTTCACAATACACACCCATTGCAAGTTCCAAGAATTCACTGTATCAGAAAATAGCTGCTGCCTCTTTGAGAAATGGTAGTTTTTTACATAGCTTTGAATAACATAGCTATTCTTTATAGACCACATACTGTGTGCTGGATGTTTTACTCATTATCTTTAATCCTCACAACAACCTTGCAAGGTAGGTATTAGCCTCTGTTGACTGGGTTGCTGAAGCTAAGATAGGTTAATAACTGACCTGCTTTCATACACTGGGCTAGGAAGTGCTCTGCCTCAAAATTTCCCAAGACACGCTCCCCAACTTGTGAACCATACTTCTCAACTGGTCTCCTGTCAGGAGAATTGAAACATGGGCTTTGAGTCAGACAGACATGATTCAGATCCCAGCACCAGTAACCACTAGATGAATGACCGGGCAAGTCATGTAACCTCCACAAGCCTCAGTTTCCTCAGCTGTAACTGTGGTAAAGATGCTTTGGGAGGTAGTTATGGGAATGGAATGAGATGAACGCCTCCAAGTCACCAGAATGGCGTATTAGCACATTGCATAGCAGACCAGAATCTCGACAAATGATCCTTCTCTTTTCTTCCTTATTCCTCTTTATACCTGTTGTGGCACCTGGCACAAAATAGGTACTCAAAGAAATATTCGTAGAAGTAAATTCAAAGGATTCTCCATGACCTTGTTTCATAGGGACATCATGAAGTGGGACCCTCTCCAAAAGCTCCCTGGAAGAACAAAAGAAGTTTTGAAGCATGTCAAAGCTACTCATGGTTACAATCTTTAGGATGAGGCAGACAGACAAAAATAATGCTGAAAATAACAATAGTACTAACATTCTGAAGTAAAATTTACTAGATGGAGTGCTGTTGCTCTTCAAGAAACAGCAGTAGTTGAGGATTGTCAAGTACCCTGAAGCACAAGGGACAATAAATGTGACAAGAACAGCTCCTGGGTTTGGGGGATTGTTCAACAATGATTAGATTGGTTAATTTAAACCAATCTAAAGTGGACTAAAAAGTGCACTTTTGTATGTGTATCCTTGCTTAAGAGTAGAGAAAATAAAATGTAAGATTTTTGAATATGTAACGTGGGGTGTTAGAGTGAATGCATCTTCACTGATGCAGGGAGTATTTGGCTGAGGTCCATCTCAGAGAGGAATTCAAGAGGGCAAGCATGTGGCATGTGTACTGCTGGTTTCCAGTCAGTTCCATGACAGGCATTGCCGATTGATCATGACAGTCTTCCATTCCTGAGTCCTTCTCAGCATAGTCAGTTGGAATTGGCCTGAGTTGGCAGTTAAGATTTAAGATCAAACAATTTGTTGTCCCTGGCCCCAAAAAGGACCACTTTTTGTACATTTAGTACCCAATATTCAAAGACTCCCTTCCTCCTCAGGAAGCTTCCTTTGGTCTCCTGACATGGCCAGGTCATGGCACCAAAGTTACTAGCACCTTTCACTACGCCACAGAGATTTTAGCGAAACAGCCATATATATATATATATAATTTTTTTTTAAACTACTTTTTGCAATGTGTATGCCCTGGAACTCAGACATGAGTCTATGCACACTAGTTTACAGGACAATAGAATTATCTCTCATCCCTACTCAAACTTGTTCTTTTTCACTTTTTTTCTCATGAGATGGGACTTCCCAGGACACTGTTCATTCCTTGTGTTTTCCAAGTCCACAAAACCCCCATGACACAGTAGATATTTCTGTGGGAGTTGGACCTACATGTGATCTTTGATGGAGGACTGGCGTGGGTGTCCATGTTTTGATTCAGATGCACTGGCTTTAAGTAATAGTAAATCCCAACTGAAATTGACTTAAGTAATAAAGAAACTTACCACACATAAGGTTGGGCGCGGTGGCTCATGCCTGTAATCCCAGCACTTTGGGAGGCCAAGGCGAGTGGATCACCTGAGGTCAGGAGTTCAAGACCAGCCTGGCCAACAAGGTGAAACCCCGTCTCTACTAAAAATACAAAAATTAGCTGGGCATGGTGGCATGTGCCTGTATTCCCAGCTGCTTGGAAAGCTGAGGCAGGAGAATGGCTTGAACTCGGAAGGTGGAGGTTGCAGTGAGTCAAGATCATGCCACTGCACTCCAGCCTGGGTGTCAGAGCGAGACTCTGCCTCAAAAAAAAAAAAAAAAAAAAAAAGAAAACTTACCACACATTATAAAAAGTTCAGAGGAGGGGTGTTGTCAGGTGAGGAACATAAAGTAGAGCTCTGGCTCCATTTCCCCAGGCTTCTTTTGTTCTGCCTTCATCCATGTTGGTTCATCTTTGGGCTGCAGTACTTCCAATGTATCACACGTAGTCATGAGAATGCTTAGATGGAGGAAGAAGGTGTGCACCTGTGTGTGTGTGTGTGTGTGTGTGTGTGTGTGTGTCTGTATATGTTTCCAAGAATGGAGCTGCCTCTTTTGTTGTCTCTTCATTAAGAGTGAAGAAGTTTTCCCTTCGATGAAGAAATGATGGAATCTTTCCTTTTGAACCACTAGTCAAAACTGGGTCATGTGCTCTTACGAAACTCACCATAATCTTGCCATATGATGTAGCCATCATTTTCCTTGGTATTTACACAAAGGAATTGAAAACTTACACCCACACAAAATCCCACACACAGATGTTTATAGCAGATTTGTTCTTAGCTGCCAAAATTTGGAAGCAACCAAGATGTCCTTCAGTAGGTGAATGGATAAATAATTGTAGTACATCCAGACAATGGAATGCTATTCAGTACTAAAGAGAAATAAGTTATCAAGCCATGAAAAGACATGAAGAAATTGTAAGTGCATATTATGAACTGGAAGTAGCTAGTCTGAAAAGGCTACATATATGGCCACCTATAAAGGCCACCTATATGACATTCTGGAAAAGGCAAAACTATGGAGATAGTAAAAAGATCAGTGGTTGCCAGAGGCTGGGGGAAAGGTAGAGCATAGATTTTTATGGCAATGAAGTCACTCTGTAGGATACTACAATGGTGGATATGTGTCATCACACATTTGTCCAAACCCATAGAATGTACAGTGACAAGAGCAAATCCTGTAAACTTTGGGTGATAATGATGTGTCAATGTAGGTTCATCAGTTGTAACAAAGGTACCACTCTGTGGGGGCTGTTGAAAATGGGGGACTCTATGCACCTGCATGTATGTGGGAAATCTCTGTACCTTCCTTTCAATTTTGCTGTAAGCTTAAACTCCTTTAAAAAAATAAAGACTTAAAAAAAAGAAACAAGGTCATGTGCTCCATCCCCTAAACCAATCACTGGTAAGGAGAATGGGACACCATGACTTAGGCAAATCGGAATATACCCCTTGAGCTGAGGATAGCACCATAGGAGGGAGGGATTGATTTACAATATTAATAAGAAAAAAGTGATAGTGATGGTGGAATGGATGTTGATTAGGCAAGCCAACAGTTCTTGCTCCACAGGGAAAGAGCTGATTGGATCAGAGGTGGACTCTTGAGAGAGGGGATCTCTCTTCAGAGGGGGTGGCAAACATTTCACTGGCTAGTCGTCAATAAGATTTTCTCTTTGGAGAGAATTTAAACTAAGAGAAACATAGACTCTGCTTAGGCAGTAGTAGATGCTTTAACTAGAAGTTCACACAGAATTGGATCTGGGTGGGGCAACCGTTGTTAGTTGATGAGTAAGCACTTGGCAGGAACAGCCAGCATCTTGGAGTGGGTTTTCTGTTCCTTGCATATGAAAATACTTGACCAAGGTATTCATAGATGTATGCGTCTTAGGGTGAGCACAGCTTACATTTAATCTGGGCCCTCTGCTCACCCAGTGTATGTATCTTTGTAGTTCTCAAACTAATGAAGCCATTTCAGATGGGTAAATAACACTAAAACTAAGATGATGACTACTATTCAAGGCCCACCTGCTCTTGAGTGTCTGCATAGAATCCTCAGTGAAATTTGTATCGGATTCCCCATGTAACAAGGTCAACAGGATCTCCAGTTCTTTAGGTCTGACCCTTTTTTGCTAGGAGAATCCTGAGTGGCTTACACATTCGGAGCATGATGACAGCTGGAATTTCCAGTATCTTCTATGCTGGTCCCATGAAGGCTTTGATCACAGTTGCTGTTGCTACTCTTTATCTTGTCCTTACTTTGGAATGATGATTTATCTCGGTGTAATATTCTAGCTTGACAGTCGTCTTCCTTCTGATCTTTGAAGAAATGATTACAAAGTCTTCTGTCATTTTTTTGGTACTGATGTCAGTCTCATTGCCATGGGTATGTAATATATATTTTTTTTCTTATTTGAAGATGTTATTTTTATTGTTGATATTCTCCATTTTCACTAAAGTGTAGCTAAGCATGGTTTAATACTTCTCAGAAGACAGAGTGTTTTCAATACTAGAACGTATGTTTTCAAGTATAGAGACATTTCTTCTCCTTATTCTGACTGTTCTCCTTTCTTGGAACCTGAATTAAATGCATGTTGAGAAGTTCCCCATCCTGTGTGTCATATCTCCAAAGCCTTTTCAGTCATCATGTTTCTTTCCTTCTCATATTGGGTCATTTCTTTGACTTGCTCTCCTCAGTCACTATTGCTGTGTCCAGTCCACTGTTTAACTTACCTGTGTTTCTTGTATCAGTGTCTATATTTTAGATTTCCAGCATTTTTATTTGGTTTATTTTAAAATCCCACAGGTTCCTCCATGCCCCCACTACACCTTCTTTATTTTTTTGGACATTTTACATATGCTTATTTTACAGTTTCTTTTAGATTTTTCTATTAGCTATAGATATTGAGATGGGATTGCTCTTGGTTATTACCTTGGGTGGCTTTCTCATCATGGTTTTTTTTTTTTTTTTTTTTTTTTTTTCCCCACATGCTCTCTAATTCTTGATAGTGAGCTTAACTTTAGTGAGAGGTGTTTTTGTATGGGGAGCTCGTGCATGTCCTGGGGTGTGGATGCATCCATAAGGAGTGCCTACTATGGGACTCAACAGTTTCACCTACTGCAGTCTAGTTTTTTCCCTTAATTTTTTTAATTTTTTAAAAATTTGCTACATGGTTCGTAGATATTATATTTTAATAGCAAAGTTTCTTCATGTTTTTGCAAAATAGATATTTAATACATATTTGTTGACTAAATGAATACAACTGAATCTTGAAAATATATTAAGTGTATGAAACCCAATTTGGAGAACAATAACTGAAGTGCCAGTTCTACTGTTCACAGAAAGAAGAGTTAGCTTCTATGAAGAAAAAAAGAATGTTAAGGGGTTGCATGTAAGTGGAGGAACTCATGTTCAGCCTGGTTTTGGAGTTTCCATTCCATTCAAACATGAATCAGGGCAGAGCAGAAGAACTGAAGGGCAGTCAGCTACAGGATCTCACAACAGTGTCTTTACACTCATTGTCTGTCCCATCCTACCCTGCAAACCGTACCCTCACCAGCTGCTCTGGGATTAAATTGTCCACTGCAGGGGCCATAATTATTTCCTTGGGAGAATCTGGCCTAAAGACAACTGCTTTGGAAAATATTTTTCTTTCACATCCTGGAGGAAAATATGCTTGGAGGGAGAGGAGAGTTGAACTATTTGCCATCAATGATGATGACTAATAGATAACTCTGTAATCCTTTTTTAAAAATAGGTTTTAGGTGATTAAATGCAAACAGAATAGTCTTAGTTTCATTTCTTTTAAAATCTTATTTCTGTACAACTTTCATATATACACACAGTGTCCCTGTTAACCATCCTAGTGTGAAAAAGTTATTTTAGCAGATATTTTTAATCAATCAACTCAATGTACTTGGCATAAAATTACATTTTTTTGCTGTTATTCTTCCAGGAGTCTGGAAGTCTCTCATTTTTTAGCACATTCTGATTGAGAACCAAGGATTTTGAAATTTCCTTTATTCTTACCAATACTCAATTCGTCCATAAACACAAAACAAAGGGACACACATATCACACAAAATATTCAATGTTAGCACACATAAAAAGAGAGATCAAAACATAAAAACAAATGTCTAACAAACTGATAAGTTGGTAAGAAATATGAAGTGAACGTATCTTTTTTTTTTTTAGATGATACTACCTCCTAGTATGAGGCAAGACATTCAGAGAATGACCATTGATGAATTCTTTGTCATTGGTACTGGCTTTGCTTATTATCTGGAGACCCACTAAGAGATGCCTTTGAGATATGCCGATTATGAGGGAATTCTTATCCTGAAACTTTTCGCCCCTACATTAAATATGTACAAAGTAACATTTTCAAAAATATTTTTTCAATTCATTTTACAAAGTTAAGATTTTCCTGCTTTAGTATTGGGTTTACAGACTGCCAAGACTTACCTATTGCTGTTACCTACTTAATTCTACTGTCTTTCCTCTTTGTATGTACAGCAATATGTGCTTCTGTAGGTGGATTCGTACTCCCAGTTATGTGAGACAGTAGGAACACTGACAGCTGCCCACAACCGCTGTGATGGTGGAAAGCGAGGTGCAATGCCTGACTGCCTCAAATTCTCAGGCTTTGAGTCTTGCTTTATACATCTAGTGATATCCAATGTCCTATTCAACAAGGTCTATTTCTGATGCTCTTTATGTCTTCCTGGAGATCCTAGTTTTCATCTAGTATCATTTTCCCTTAGATTGAAGAACTCTTTTAGCATTTTTTTTATAGTGAAGATTTTCTGGCAATGAATCTTCATGGTTTCCTTTTATCTGCAAACTATATTTTGCATTCATTCTTGAAGTGTATTTGTACATTTTTTTTTTCTGTCAGCCCCTAAAAAATACCACTGTTTTCTGGCCTCAGTTGTTTCTTTTTTGATATTATCCTTCAAGTCCCTGAGGTTCTGTTTTTGCTAAAAAAAATTTTTCTCTATTTTTGGATAACTTCTAATGATCTATCTTCAAGTTAATTGATGATTTCCTCTGTTATCTCCACATTGCTAAGTTCATACATTTTTAAATTTCAGATTTTGTATTTTTAGTTTCAGAAGTTCTGTTTTCAAGAATAGTTTCTATTTCTCTGTGAGATCTCCTGTCTTTTTAGTCATTATGAGCATATTTTCTTTTATGTATTTGAGCATAGTTGCAATAGTTGCTTTAAAAGTCCTCATCTGCTAATTCCAATATCTGGGTTATCTTGGGGTCAGGTCTCCATTGATCACCTTTTCTCTTAAACATAGGCCATGTCACGCACATGTCAGATAATTTTGTATTGCATCCTGGATATTGTGAATATTATGTTTCAGACTCTAGATGCTATTATAGTCTTCCAAAGAGTATTGATTTTTCTTTTTTGTTTGCTGGAGAAGACAACTAATTTGCTTGTACTCATACAGCAAACTTTGTGTCTTGGGGACATCTCAGGTCTCCATTCAGCTTTGGATCCTAAGTCAACTGTTTGTAGTCAGCCCTATACTTGCATGGCTTAGGGTTTAGCTAGAGACTCAGGAAGGGTTTTTTATAGAAAACTGGGATCTTCTCCCCTGAGTCTCTTTTTTCTAAGATTTTTTGCTCACCTTATAGTGGCTATAGTTGCCCTGAACTCTGTTTCATGGTTCTTCAGGCCAGAAAAACTGCAGATTTTCTAACAGATTTTAGGTACTTCATGTCACCTGTCTTTGGCTTGTCCTTGGGCCAGAAGCCTCAAAAACAGAAATTTTCTTTATGCCTTTCCTCTCTTTTAAATGTCAACTACCCTTCAGAATATGTCTGACTTTGTTCACTCTCTAGTGGCTTCAAGTAGTTACTTTTTATATTTTGTACAGAGTTTATATTTGTTATCTGCAGGAAGGTTAGCCTGGTAGGAGCTTACTAAGCCATACTGGAAGCTGAGTTCCTCCTGCCTAGGTTTTGTGTTAATTTCTGGGAAGTTTTGGTGTGTTACCAAAGAGGCCATGAAGCTCATTTGATGCCAGCCCTCCAGTGAATTCCTTTTTGGGTTCTCTCTACTCCATTAGCTGTACCCTTCTGCAGATGGATGGGGTGTGGCCTGTTTGCACAAAAGGTACTGGTGGGCGGGTTCTGCCAGCTGTCATAAGAAGGCATAGTCACGTTCACTCACTGCTGACTTTTAAAATATCTCTGTCTACATTGTGACTCCCCCACCCCTCAACATTTTTTTTTGTTTGTTTTGTTTTTTTTTGCAGCTGGACATTTGTTTTTCTTACTCTCTCTTAATTATGACTTAATTCTTAAGACTTGGGCAAACACTTCCAGTATCATAAGGGGCTTGCTGCCTGGCGGGGCAGCCTGTGCCCCACTGTGATACTTTATTCACCCTTCAGCCAGACTTCATTCTCCTTACCAGAGGCATTGCCATGGCAACCTCCCTCCTCTGGGCAATAAGTATGGGCGGCAAAGTCCTACATGCTTAATATGTTTGATGTTTTACTTTTCAAAACATTCTTTGGGGAAATTCAAGTTGTCCTGTCGAACAAAATAAATAAGCTTTTTATTGTCAACAAGGGCTAAGGGCGGCAGCTTTGATAACAGGGAAAGCTTGGACGGGTCAAAAACTCGAAACCAGAGTGAGCAGGTCACATCCAGTTCCACTTGAGATGAGAAAGGAATGGGAAACCTCTCAGTGCTGATGGAAACTGACTCAGATCCCAGATGCTGCTGGGGAAGCTCTAGCCTAAGGTGGCTGCTGGGATGAAGTGAGCCCTGGTCCAAACCCAACCTTGTAATGTTTGTGTAGCTGCCACCACTGGAGGGAACAGGTATTTCTCCTACAGACAGTCCACCTTGGGGGTGCTGGGGCTTTCCTTTCTTTTCTGGGTGGCATCACACCAGAGTCCTCTTTAGCCTGGAAGCCCTTAAGAGTGCACACACATCACAGAGCCCACTGAGAGCTTTGCAGAGGCTGAGGGACCGGGTAGCCCAATGTCCTCCCCTATCTCTGCCATCTGTCTATGCACTAGTTACAGAGACAGGCTCTTATTGGGCATTTTTAAATATTTGAGTGTTAAAAAATAAAAATTTACTGTAAATTAAGTATTATGCTTCTTGGCTTCATTGGCAAATATTTTTTTCTTTAAAGTAGATTTATATGAGTTTCTCCCTATCTTTCTTTATTTTGCTCATTTGTTTTTTCTTCTTTCTTTGCTCTGTCTCTCTCTCTCCTGTTTTTCTTCCTTCCATTTTAAAAAATGTAGTTATGAATTTATTTTGCCCTTTTAATGAGATTTTCTCTGGCATATTAGAAACAGAGTGAGATGTGGAGTCAGACAAACCCTGGTTGGAATCCACACGTTTCTATTTATTAGCTATATAGACTTGGCATAGCTGTCCCGGTTTGTTCAGGGCTGAGAGGCTTTCTGGAACACGGGACTTTCAGTGCTGAACCTGGGACAGTCCTGGACAAACTGGGATGGTTTTTCACCTTACTTGGACAAGATACTTAGCCTCCCTGAGCCTTGGTTTCTTCACCTGTGAGCTGGGGATAATAATACCTGTCTCACTGGGGCTATTTTGAGGGTTGGAAATAGTGTAAGAAAAGGGCCTGAAACTACGTCTGGGACATTGTAGATTCTCAATAATGATAATAATAATGATAATGATAATGATAATGACAGCAATATTAACATTAATAATCATCTGTATTTTTTAAAGGCTCAGAGTGATTTTTTCTGCCATCAGTGCTTTTCTTTTTTTTTCTAATGTTTTTTCAAGGAGAAAAAGTTTATTTCGTTTTCTTCATTTTTACATAAGCCTGGGTATTATGGTTTGAATGTTTGTCCCCTCCAAAACTCATGTTGAAACTTAATTCCCAAAGTGGAAATAATGAGGAGTGGGGCCTTTAAGAGAACTTCACTCTCATGAATGGATTAATCCATTCATAGATTAATATATTAGTGAGTTAATGGATTAGTGGGTTATCATAGGAGTGGTACTGGTGGCTTTATAAGAAGAGGAAGAGAGACTTGAGCTAGCACACTTAGCTCCCTCACCACTTGATGCCCTGAACTCCTTTGGGACTCTGCAGAGATCCCCATCTGCAAGAAGGGCCTCACCAGATGCAGCCCCTTGACCCTGGACTTTCCAGCCTCCAGAATTGTAAAAAATATATTTTGTTTCTTTATAAATTACCCACTTTCAGGTATTCTGTGATAAGTAACAGAAAATGACTAAAACTGGGTTTCTGAAGCTTTGCTATGTCCAACTAAAAAACAATAGCTGCTGAATTTTCCCTGATGCCTAACGTTCCTGAGTAGAATCCAGTGATAACACATGGTTGAAATTATCTCTTAGAAACCTTGAAAAACTCATCAAGGACCCAAAAGTCTTCTTCTTTAAAGATAGGCTGCTCTGTGCATAGCTCATACAGAGCCCCTTCCTTATCAGATGCAGGTCTGATGAGTTCCAGGTGATAAACATTTGGGGACTCGGTCTGTTCTGAATATTTCCCCACACAGGTGGATCTGGTTGACTCAGAACACCTGCCAACATTAGGCCACCCATCCTGAAGCAAGCCCATCCTGCTCTTTCTGGATGGCTCTTCTAGTCAGGAAAAGAAGTTGGAAACTGAGAAGGCCAGCCGATGGGAGGAGATGAGGTCTGTGTGTCCTTGTGGAGCAAGCAAGAGGCTAACCTGGTATGGACTCTAGTCTTTGTTCTGGCTCCCCTGATATGCCTGTGTAAAGGCCTTGAGCATGTCATTTCTCCTTTCTGGTCCTTGTTCACAACAGAGGTATGGGCCTCTGCTTTCCCATCTTCAGAGGTGAGTAGAAGTGAGTAAATGGGGAAATGATTGCCAATTGCCAAAGGGTCTCCAAAGGAGAAGAAAAGCTAAAGCAACATAGTGTGAGGTCAGTTTCTGGGCTCATGACCATTTTAATTTATTGATTCAGAGTAAACAGAGAACTCTACTCAGCCATGACTTAATAACTTCCTCCTTCCAAGCTGCCTGAGATGGTTATGTCTCCAGGTAATGAGCTATATCTGCTCCTGTGGACTTCATGTCTGGGTGTTGTTTTCTATTTTTTAATTCTTTAGTTTTTAGTTTTATTTTTTTCTCTAGATATAAAATGAAGCTATTCTCATTGAAGAAAATTTGCAAAGTACTGTAAAGTACAAATAAAAAACTATCATCATTGTATCTCCAATCAGAAACAACTACTTAAAATATTTTGGAATATATTTCTTTCCAGGGTGTTTTTCAATACACCCTTAAATAGACTTAATGTTAGAAAAATATTATAATAATTTTAATGACTATATAATAGCTTACTTATATATAAAGACTATTAGGAATCTTCCCCTCATTAGATTTTTAGGTTGATCCAGTTATATTATTTTAAACAATTGATATATATCTTTGAGCATAAGTATTTATGATTATTTCCTTAGGAGAAATTTAAAGAAGGAGGGTTGCTGGATTAAGGAAGAAATATTTCCAGTTTTCTTCCATATTACATTTAATTCTACCTTTATGTTACCCTGAAAATCTAAGTTAAAAGATAGGACAAAGTACAGTATTTTCTATGTATGGAATTTGTATGATCCTTGGTCTGCAAGTAGGACCCACCCACCCCTTGAAGTTTCTCTGAAGAAGAAGAAGTCTATGCTTTCTTTTAGCTACCCACTGTGGCAGGGGTGACTAAGATTTCATCTTATTGGTTATTAGGGAGTAGCTGCATTTAGTATTGAATATTGTGGTGGTGTGGATACTAAAAGCCATCACTGATAGACACTTTTTGGGGTATCTAAATTAAATACCTTTACTCCAGAATAGAATTTGGACATATTTAAAACATTTTAATGACATTTTGTCTCTACAGTATATTATAGTATCTTACATATTGAATATTAAACCACAAGGAAACTTTTTGCTTATCATCATCTTTTAAGGGCCTCATATGCTCATTTCACATTTATTTGGGCTATTATGAAGAGTATACCCCTTCCCTTTCTAGCTGTGTGTTGGGAAGTATGAAAAATCAGCCTAACTTTAGCTGAAGGAATGGAATTGTTCAAAAGCAGTTCTGAGGCATATGTAAATACTCAAGAGTAGAAAAATCAAAGAAGTGATGGTCCCTGATGAGGCTCTGAAAATCGAACTGACTGTGGTAAATGTGTGTATGTGTGAGTGTGAGTGTATGTGTGATCCTTGAGTGTTTACGAGTGCTGGGCCACTAGTGGGGTGAGATCAGCATTGTTGGAGGGTTAAAGTATATAAAGCACTAGGCACAGTACTGCTTATCATGAGGACTCAGTACAGAAGCCAGATAATGAAAATATGTTAGTGAATCATTGTAATCGATCCTGAAGGTCACATAATTGGTTGGCAATGCACTCAGAACCAGAAATCCAGGTTTTTGATTCCAAGTCCAGTGCTCTCTCCAGTGGAACACGTCAACTCAGAGATATCAGGCATTTTGGCAAAAATTGTGGCCATTGCAGTAGTCAACCCTGGATAGGGTTGACTAGTGGAGGCAAGAAGGGGCTGGATACTACCTAAGTAAAAGGTGAAAGAACTGGGGACTCCCAGGGATTTGTATGAGTAACAGTGCTGAGTCATATTTTGAGCCTGTACTCCATGGTTTGGTTTGCCCATTTCTGTCTTTGTACAAGGAGACTCCAAAATGCCCCTAAATTTTAGAAAATTTAAATGTCAATAGCTCAAAATTACATCACTAAGGACAACTTTCTACTGATGATTTTTGTAATCTCACTTGTTTAAAACTGAATGTAAAGTGTTTTCTTTTTGTCTTTTTTTTTTTTTTTTAAGTTTTTAGGTTTTAATTATCAGCTTGCTTTGAGAACCAAAGTAATCTCTCAGATCATTCCTTTCTATACTATATACTGTTTGGTCAGTCAGAGAAGCTCAGAAGTTATATCTCTGAAACTTGCTCTGCAGTTTCAACCAAAAGAAGAAAATAATGAGGCAAAGCAATGAGTTTGCCTGATTTTTTAAGGACCCTGGGTCCTTAGAATACAAGTCTTCATGGCATATGACAAATCTCCATGTTTTGACTGGGGGACCCAGGCTTCACCAAACTAGATTCCACTGCTCTGGCTATTGGAAGAGGTTTAGGGATGGGTACATTACTCAAATAATCTAACGTATTTTGTTAGAATTTTTCTCCTATGGATAGAAGGAACGAGATGCCTCCATTTGGCTAGGTTTCCCATAGCTGAAACATGGCTTTATGGCTAGAAATATAAGCAGCCAACACAACAACTCACAATCTTCTTGAGAAGCAAACCAACAGCGAAGAAAGCAGAACTGAGATATGGGCAGAGAAAACTAGAGTCTTAATCATAACCCTTGATTCAGTTGTGTCTGAAGCCAACCCTGGCCTTAGATATCCCAGTTACATAAACATTGCCCTCTTTGTCTTAAAGTTGTGCTGCTTGGTTTTCTGTCACTTAAGTGGGTCCTTTACTTGTATTATTCCATTATCCTTATCATCCCTATTTTACAGATAAGGAAACGGAGACTCAGAAAGCTTAAGGGCTTTGCTCAAGCTAACATAGCTGGGAAGTAGTATGACCTGGATTTGAGGTTGGGCTGTTCTGACTATAAAGCTTATGCTGTTTTTGTAGCTTGATACTGCCTCAGTTTATCGAGCTGGTCAACCCAACCCTTGGCAGCATCAAGAGGGCAGGCACTGGCTCTCTTGTTTTATTGGCCCACAAACAGGCCAATGACGTTAGACACTTCGGGCTGGTGCACTTAGGGTCAGACAGGCTAAACTGGATCCTTGGACCCCATGCTGCATGCCTGATTGCTCTGGGAACTCCTTTTCATTAAGGCTTCCAAACTTGCAGAAACCACAAACTGGTCTGGACCAACACCTAGCTGTCCTCTAGGCAACTAGGCTGCTACTGAGCAGAAACGGATTCTGAAAGCAGAAAAACTCCCATGAAGACGCATCCGGCATTGAAGTGCTGGGACTTCCTACCTCCACTTCCCAAAACTTATGAAAACAGAGCAGAAGCTATTCAACTGTAGGACAACAGTGTTTTTAATATTTAAGTAACAAAACATTCAGGTTAACACTCAATGCATATACAATAAGATAGAGCAACAACAGAATTACAAAGCACAATCTAACTATATGGAGGCTTTCAAACAATTAAGTGTTGGATGGAGAATGTGCTTATTAAAAACCCAGCTGAGCCACATCGCACTGCCTGAGACCTGACCAGGGACTTTCTGGTGGTAGGAGGGAGAGCTCATTGTGCCCCATGGCCTTCAACTCAAATGGATGCTCTTCAACTCAAATCCAGAGAGCACTTAACAATCCCCATGCTCTAGATTGCCCAACCCTCCTCCTTGCTTTTCTTTTTTCTTTAGTTGACTTGTCTGCTCATCCTTTACCCAAACTGAGGCAGTGAGTTCCACAAATA
Source organism: Mandrillus leucophaeus (assembly GCF_000951045.1). NCBI lineage: Eukaryota > Metazoa > Chordata > Mammalia > Primates > Cercopithecidae > Mandrillus > Mandrillus leucophaeus. The sequence continues at coordinate 320,188 of NW_012098655.1, read as the reverse complement.
CTTCCTCTGGTTTGGTCTAAATGTTGCTGTCTCAGTGAGAAGGGCCTCTGAGCTCACTGCTCTGACTCTTGATGAACACAACTTGTTATTATTTAATGGGGCATAATCCGTTCTTTCTCCAGACATAATCTATTCAGCCTCAAGACTCTTATGAGTATTCACCAATCTCCTTGGAGGTCACTTTCGTATGTGCTATTGATGTGAGGACTTTACTCTCAAATAGTAACCTAATGGCCAAGTTCCCCTGCACCAATGCTGCTCTGGGTAGTTTTTAGAGACTGCTCTTACCTCAGTGTCCTAGGGGGTCTGTCTGGCTTTGGAACTGGGATGGAATTCTAGTGTCCTGGAAGGAATTTAGACTTTCTGCTCAAAAGGGCAGTGATGTAAGCTCAGGGAAGGTGTGTGGTTGCAAAGAACTTCCAGTTTTGCCCGAATATCTGACAGTCCAACCACTCTAGATGAATTCAGAGAAAGGAACAGCTTTCAGAGTAACAAAACTGACCAGTTTTGATGGCACACACCTGTAGTCTCAGCTACTTGGGAGGCCAGGGTAGGAGAATTGCTTGAGTGCAGGAGTTTGAGGCCAGCCTGGAAAGTGAGACCCCATGTCTAAACAAAGCAAAACAAAGCAAAACCGACCACAGTGCCAGGAAAGTGCTACTGCCAACTGGCAGTGGCTTGTAACCATGCCAATGTGGATATGTGTCACTTGGAAACATAACATTTAATTCAGGCTCAACATTTTTTTTTTTTTTTTTAAAGAATTGGTTTTAACCTACTGCCTAGGACTTGCTGTGTTCCATTATTTATTTTTTATTTTTTAGACAGGATCTCGCTATGTCACCTGGCTGGAGTGCAGTGGTCTGATCATGGTTCACTGCAGCCCCAGCCTCCCCAGGCTCAAGTGATCCTCCCATCTCAGCCTCCCGGGATATGGGACTACAGGTGTATGCCACCATGACTGGCCGATTTTTTCTCTGTATTTTGTAGAGACAGGGTTTCTCCACATTGTCCAGGCTGGTCTTGAACTTCTGGGCTCAAGTGATCCTTCCTCCTCAGCCTCCCAAAGTGCTGGGATTACAGGCATGAACCACTGCGCCCAGACATTATTTAGTTTTTACATAGCTTACACTTATTATCATGTATAATCAGAGCCATAGAAACCTCAAAGGGAGAGAATTAGGATCAGTGAACTTTTCATGGAATTTGTACTTAAGTGTGACTTTACAAAGTACTATATAGACAATGTCAAAGCAATTATTTTTTCATTTCCTTCTATCCACATGTAGGGGTGAGGCTAATTCATAGAGATAGTGTATCATTTTACTAAAACATTATTTGTTTTAACTATATTTAGGACTTAGATTAAAAAAATTTTTTTCTCATTCATCTAGGGACAATTTCTGACCCGTGACAGAAAGAGGACTCCAGTGGAGAGCTCAGGAAACTCCTAGAATGGTCTTGCTGGAATAAGAAGATGCTAACAGCAGTAGAAAGGCTTGGTTGCCTCAAGCTGAAGATCACTTTGGTTTGGTAATGTTTAAGATCACAGCGTAAGAAAACCCAGATCATGGGCTGGAGAGATTGCAAATATCTTGCTCTTATTGCTTCTTCTTCAGTAAGTGTTTATTAGTAGCCAAGCTAGGGGTGGGGAGGCAAAAGTCAAACAGCAGATAATAATGTCTTTTGATCTACTCTTTTTCCTTTCAGAAGTTTTCTTGGGGATAAGCTGGGAACTAGATCATCAATGGGTTTATTGACTAGGAGGAAGAGGGGGGAGTTATCTAAATCATTAAAATGTGAGACAGAGATTAAAACCACATTCTCTCATCAGAGTAGAAAGTTATATTTAAAAAAAGAAATAGAGGATTGAAAATGTGAGCTATAGCCTCTAATTCATAAATGATAACTCAGCTGTTTTATGATGGAATATTTAGAGACAGAGACATGAGGCTAAGACCACTTGGCCTCTCCAAAGATGACATCAAGGCTTTTCTAACTTCCAGCTGTGAGTCAAACGCAATAAGAAGTCAAGATGAAATCTCCTTGTTTTTTGGGTGAGCTCTCTGGGAGTTTCCTCTGCCCGTGCTGAGAGGTCTTGGAGCATTACACATAGTCGTGCTTGGAAGGATAAGATTGTAACTCGTCCTCTGTGTGGGCACCCCCATCATATGTCTTCTTGTTTTTGGTGTTGGACCCAAAGCCAGTGCTGGCCTTGAAGCCTCCAGGCTTGTAGGCAACACTGTGGCCCGAGGCATGATAAGAAACGGCTTTGTAGCTGAAAGAAAAATAAACATTCCAAGATTGTAGATGTCTTTGTCAGGAGGCCCAACCTCCTATTTACCCTAAACTGTCTCAGTCTTGGCACTGAAAGTACAATGTCCCTGGAAACCCATCAGTCCGGGGCAAACCAGGATAGTTAGTAACCCTGGTTTTTGGTACACTGGTTTTTCTGCCTCTGCAGTGGAACAGAAGTTCTTGCACTTTAGAGCTTTGCTGAGCCAAGAACAAAATCTCCTGAGAATAAAATAATTGTGATTCCAAATGGACATTTCTGGATGGTGGACAGAGGTATCCCCAAATCCTCAGTAACTAATGAGTTCCCTCTGTTAATCAATAAAAATAAAGTTGAACCAGAAACAATGTTCAGGGGAACATTTTACATCAAAGGATCATAGAATTTGTGAGCTGGAAGGTACCTACGTTCAGCTCATTGCCTCAAGCTGCTCATCTCATGGATGAGGTGATAGAGGCACACAGAGAGCAAATAACCTGCTGGAGGTCACAGGGCTGGTCAGCAGCAGAACCACACTGGAATCCAGCTCTCCCCACACCAGTTCAATGTGGGGAGTTACAGCGGAGTTTCTCAGCAGCAGCACTGTTGACGGTTTGGAACAGATGCTTCTTTGCTGTGGGACAGTTCTGTGCACTGTAGGGTGTTTAGTAGCATCCCTGGCCTCTACCTGCCAGAGGCCAGTATCACTTTCCCCCACCCTCCCCAAATTGTAACAGTTAAAAATGTCTTCACTTGTTGCCAAATATCCCCTGGGGGGCAAATTGCTCCTAGTTGAGAACCATGGAGTTACAAAACAATCTCAGAAGGAACCAAGAGGGATGGATTTTTCTTACAAATAGGATCACATTTAGATCAATCTAGGCTGAAATATTCCCATTCTATCCTTTAGGTTTCCCCTAAAAGAGAAAGTTCGATAATCCTTAAGTCAAATAAAGTTCTTCCATATGCCCAGATTAATTTTTTTTTGGCTGCAAGTTATACATTAAAATAGACCCTGAACAAATAAAACGTCCGGTTGCAGCGGAACAGGGAGACTCACTTGGATTCTTCTGGTGCCAGGCCCCGGCAGGCAATGCACATCATCACACCCCCAATTAGTGTGAGGCCTCCAGCGACCCAGCCCACGAACAGAGCCGCACCAAATGTGTACCTGGGTGGGGAGATGGTGGCTGTCAATACGGTTGACTCAACTCTCCAGGCTCTGCCCACTGCACCTGGCTGTGCCTGTTCTTTGTGTCCCCACTTTTGGATTCCACATCCATCCCTGCCCATGCCCCTGAACACACACTCCTGTGGGTCACAGCCAACTGATCAGGTACCCTGGAGAGTAGAATTGGGACTAAACCGAGGGGGCAAAACAGCAGGGGATTCCAGCATCACTCAACCATAATATTATAAATCTTTGTGAAATATCTCAGGAAATCTCCTTCCCCTCTCTACTGGCAAAAGAAAGTGTCTTGAAGGTTTGGCAAGAGAAATTTGAGAGATATAAAATCAATCCCGACTGGACGCGGTGGTTCACGCCTGTAATTCTAGCACTTTGGGAGGCCAAGGTTCAACTGAGGTCGGGAGTTCAAGAGCAACCTGGCCAATATGGTGAAACCCTGTCTCTACCAAAAATACAAAAATTAGCTGGGTGTGGTGGTGCACATCTCTCATCCCAGCTACTCAGGAGGCTAAGGTATGAGAATTGCTTGAACCTGGGAGGTGGAGGTTGCAGTGAGCTGAGATTGTGCCATTGCACTCCAGCCTGGGCAACAGAGTGAGACTCTGACCAAAAAAAAACCAAAAACCTCAAATTATTATTTCTGAAGGAATTTTAGTTCCTTGAGTTCTCAGTATGGGCCAATAAGCAGTCATCTTAACTTATCTCAAATAACCCTTACAACCATCCATGCAGGCAGAGCTATTACCTTCAGAAGGAACTAAGTTGAAGTGACTATTCCTTCTTTTATTGATGTCTTTACTTATTTGTTCAACAAGTCTTTATTGAGCTCCTACAATGTGCAGCGCCCTGCCCTGGTCCTGGGACACTGGGCGAACAAGGTAGACAGAGATGCTGTGCTCGTGGTGCTTCTGTTCCAGCTCACAAGAGAATTCTAACTTGGGGTGGTCTGACTCCAAAGCTGGTGCCCTTCGCCTAGGGGGCCTGCCTCCAATGGGACTCAGTTACATCGGATCAGGATTGAGAACAAAATCTCCTGAGAATAAAATAATTGTGATCCCAAATGGACATCTTTGGATGGTGAAGAGCAGTATCCTTCTTCAAGTGACCAAAAACTGTTAGGATGTCAGTGCATATTTTAATGCCAGCTGATAACTTGATTTCCAGCTCCACGAGCTCTGCAGAAAGGGAGAGCTCAGCACGGAAAAGGAGTGCCTCTCCTTGGAAGTTTCCCTTTGCGTTCCCCAAAGAGCACAGGGACTGTTTGTAGAACTCGATGAATTACTAATATGTTTAAAGTCTACGACACAAGCTAAGAACGTTATACCAACAATAGGAAGACAAGTAATATGTGTGCAAACCTCTGCAACCTAAGAAAATACAATACTTTAGATGTGCTTTAAAAGCACACACATTGGCTGGGTGTGGTGGCTCACGCCTGTAATTCCAACACTTTGGGAAGCCGAGGCAGGCAGATCGCCTGAGGTCGGGAGTTCGAGACCTGCCTGGCCAGCATGGTGAAACCCCGTCTCTACTAAAAATACAAAAATTAGCTGGGCGTGGTGGCAGGTGCCTGTAATCCCAGCTACTTGGGAAGTTGAGGCAGGAGAATTGCTTGAATCCGGGAGGCGGAGGTTGCAGTGAGCCGAGATCGCACTATTACACTCCAGCCTGGGCAACAGTCTCAAAAAAAAAAAAAAAAAAAAAAGCACACACATTTAGCAGGATTAAAGTAAACAATGTAAGCTTCATGACCAAGTGTAGTATTAATATGTAGAGCAAAACTGGTTGACTGAGTTCAGTCCTTGAAAAAGTTCTGGGAGAAAATTTACCTATAGGCTATTTTTATTTCCTTGGACTGGGAAAAAGACAGAAATTTGGTTTAAGGGCTTCTGCCTTGGCACGAAGAGCCCTGCCCCGTCATCCTACCCCGTGTGGCTGGGGGCTGAACAGCAGATCTTTTCCTGGGGCCTTCCTAGGGTGGTCCCTAGGTGATTTCCTGGTGACAGCCCTGGTCCGTGGGCCCTGACACAGACAGAGCCCCTGTCCTTGATACCCCTATGGATGGTTGAGTGATTGCTTAATGCTAATGATGATAACAACAATTGCTACCATGTATTAAGCCCTTACTGATACAGTGATAAGCGCTTTCTACCACTGTCTTGTTTAATTTTCCCAATAACCACTGTGATAGTATCTGTCACTCGCATTTTATAGACGAAGAGATTGAAGCTCAGAGAGGCTGAGGAACTTCTCCAATGACCCAGGAAGGACACGATATTGTCAGGATTCAAATTCAGGTCACTTTGCCTTCAAAGCTCTCATTGTTAATGAATCTTCTGGGCATGAGGGACGAAGTCCTTTTCCTCAACTTAGATACTCTGGGTCAAGATTAGCAAACCTAAATACTTACCTGGGACAGGCAAGAAACTTAAATGAATGAAGTGAGCTAGATAGAAGAACATAATTTTGTTTTCTCAACTGTATTATATGGAAAAATCCCTATAAGCATGAGTTGGGCTATTCGGGCAGAGTGGGGACTGTGGTAAACTGGACAGAATGAGTCCTAGCCAGAAGGGCAGCTGCCTTTCAGCTGCAGAGATGGAGGTCATATGAGAATGAGGGCCCAGGGCAATGCTGCCAGATCTTCTGAGTTTTTACACAAAGCTGGAAAACAGAGTATGCATATGTGTGTGGGCAGTGAAGTCTCCTTGTCGTAGGCCCTAGTGGTGCTCTACCATTTAACTGTTTCTGTGGGTCTCTTCCCCTGCTTGTGTATTCCTTTGCCTTTACCTGCTGGCCCCTGTGGCTGCCTCTGGAATTCTAGCTTTGGTTTAGCCACTGAAGCCACTCTGCCCACAGGGACTGACTGGCACCGAGGTATGAAAGCTCAGCTCTTTAGTTTGGGGTTGAGACAACTCTGGCGTCTAATTTGCACTGCACAGCTCTCCTCAGGATCAGGCTGAGTCCCAGGGCTTCACCTGAAATCACACCCGTGCTTGGCTTCCCTTCCTTCCCGGCCCTGCTTCCCTCTCCTACTAACCCATCTCCCTTTTCTTAATGAACTCTGGCACTGGGATCCTCTTCTCAGGATCTGTTTCTGAGGGACCCAGTCCTTAACCCTTCTAATCTTTTTTTTTTTTTTTTTGAGACGAAGTCTCGCTCTGTTGTCCAGGCCGGAGTGCAGTGGTGCGATCTCGGCTCACTGCAACCTCTGCCTCCCAGGTTCAAGTGATTCTCCTGCCTCAGTCTCCCAAGTAACTGGGACTACAGGTGCCCACCACCACACCCAGCTAATTTTGTATTTTCAGTAGAGACGGGGTTTCACCATATTGACCAGGCTGGTCTCGAACTCCTGACCTTGTGATCTGCCCACCTCAGCCTCCCAAAGTGCCGGGATTATAGGCGTGAGCCACCGCTCCTGGCCTAACCCTTCTAATTTTTAAAAGTTGGTGATTGGTTCAGATTATAAAATGAAATGTTTTATACAAAATACCTTGCAGTCTATGTACAGTGTGAGGGCAGGCAGTTTGCAGCTCTAGTCTGGGGCTTAGGCTCTGCCACTGTTACATACAACGTGGCAATAATAGAGTCAGGGAACAGGACCAAGTGGGGCACTGGAACCAAAGCTCCATCAAGGTGACTGCCAAGGTCTTTCTTGGCAGCTGGACTGTCTTGTAAGACTTCTGGGTGGAGAAAAGGAGAAGACAAAAGAAAGGGAAAGACAGCTGCCCATCCACGGAGGGGGAAGTTCAGGAGGCCTTTCAGAATTCTATAGTCTTAATTCCAGGACTGAAGCTCCCTGCCCACAGGACAGGGGCCGGTGCTAGGGAGATGGTGTGACAGAGTGATGGCAGGTATTAGTGCTAAGTGCAAAGTGGCTGGTAGATGGCTCCTCTGGGCAAGCGCAATGACCCCAGGTACCCAAATGCTCTGGGAAAGGTGGGCTCTTCTAAGTAGCCTAAGCAATCATTCTAGTTTGGCCATGATGGAGGAGTTTCCCAGAATGTGGAACTTGCAGTGCTAAACCTGGGAAAGTCTCAGGCAGACTGGCATGAGTTGGTCAACCTACTTCTAAGTTGCACCTGTAACTAAGAGACCATGAGAGGAACATAGAGTAGAATTGGGGAAGTTTTTGGGGATCACTTCCTTTACATTCTTGAAATAAAGCAGAAAAATGAATGGGGATTGGAGTTCCAGGGAGCCGGAGGGTAATGGATTTATCACACCCTCATTCTCCGTCTGTACCTCATGTTGATGTGGCTGGAAAAAATGCCAAGTGCATGCATCCAGATATGCAGGTCACTGAGGTCTCATATTTATATTTTTTCCCAAGAACAAGATCTTTCTTTTTCAGGAATTTGCTCCAGCTTCTTGCTATGAGATATATCCGTTTAAAGTGACTACATGAATATGGGCATTGGTATTGTTTTTCCGTCTTTTAAAAGTTCTACTCTCCTTCAGACACCAAATTGTAGTGGGGTTTCAGCTCCCTCTGCCAGACTGTACCCCCTGTGAGAGCGGGGACTTTGTATCTCCAGCACTCTGAACATGTCTTGGCTTACAGCAGGTGATCAATACATTTGTAGAATAAATGAATTAATGAATGAGAGAAAGAGGCAGCTATACCAGAAAGGAACATCACTTTTCTCACCCCTACTGCACCTTGCTCATTTCTATTCAAACGTTTACCTGTTCCTAGCCAGGTTCCAGTTATGGACTGTAGATGTAAGTTGATGTTCATTTACTTGCCTGGGTTAATAGTGCCTGTTTCATCGCCACCACAATGGGGCTTGTGTAAGAGTGTTAGATAAATACTATGAACTGTCACTGTATTTCAATGCAAATGTCAGATCAGCCTCAAGTCATATCACCAAGGATATTTCACTGAAATGAAGTTTATGAATTTACAGGTGATTGTTGATTTATGATATGGCATGGTTGTCTCTGATAAATTTTTGGTATTTCAGGCACTGACAGTCACATTAGGCGCATGTGTTTAATCAGATTCTTATAACAATATTCATCATGGTGAATGACGAGACCTAGATTAGGAGGTTACCTGGTCTGAACAGTCTGCACCATCCCACCCATGCCGGTGTACATGTTAGCTGTGGACATCCAGAAGTTAGTCACCAGCATGTTGGCAAACACAGACACTCCAGCAATTGCACAAAGACCTATGGGCAAAGAAAAAGAAATCTCCAGAGTTAGTTTCAAGGGATTACAATGTTTCTGAGGCAGCTTATGCCTAGATGAGTTTAGATGAGTAGGCTGCAGAATATTGTATCCTTATAACCAAGCATTGATTACTGAATTCTCGCTATGTGCTAAACATTGTGATAGGTGCTTAGAATGTTTTATCTTGCTAATTGTGGAAGGATATGTGTGTGTACAGAAAGAAATTTTTCATACATCTTGGGACCAAGGCTCAATAGTCCAAATATTTTTGGTCTGTTTCTTTGGTAATGTCAAGATATCTTCCCTTAAAATCACTTTCTAAAGCCTCGCCAAAAAAATGCCTTTTAGGGATCAAGTCACATGACTCTTTTAGGGTTGAGAACCTTTTTTTTCCAGCTGAATTTAAGATTCAAAAGCTTACTAAGTTTTTTTTTTTTTTTTTAAATAAAAAACCATTTCTTTTAATCAACATGGGGTGTCACAATGCTGCCTAGGCTGGTCTTGAACTCCTGGACTCAAGTGATCCTCCTGTCTTGGCCTCTCAAAGTGCTGACATTATAGACGTGAAGCACTGCATCCAGCTAAGAACCCCTTCTATTGGGGTTGGAGTGGCAGCTAAGACGGACCTTAGCACTCATGATACGCAATTGGGCCTCCACACTCAGATCGTGAATCTCAGTATGAAAAGTTCTGAACCACATTCAGGAGTAGGGAGGAGTCACGTTTTTTCTACCAGAATGATTTGGCTTTGACATTCCAGAAGTGGGAACTCCAGGCTCTGTGTTTACCTGAGACAATGAACATGATCCCGGAGGTCAGTGTCATGTTGGCTTTGGCAGAGTCCTCCATGCTGCCAATGCGGATGCATTTCAGGGCAAAGATGGATACCAGGAGGCCAATGGCACCCAGGACGATGCCTACGATCATCAGGGCTCGCACTGCCTGCAGCATGGCTGTGGGACAAGGGGCAAGACACAGCAGACGAATCAGACCAGCTCAGCACACTTGATTCGGTTCTGGTTTAATAAACCACAACTAACCTGCACCAAACACCTGAGAGACAGCAAAGTCCATAAACTGTGAACCTTGCCATTGTCAAAGGATGTGGAATTGTGGGAAATACAAAATACATCACTTACAATTCTCTGACTGATGAAGGACATGCACTCAGATGTCTACAGAATCAGAGAATTATGGATGGTTGGAACCGGGGAGGCCCTTGGATTGTACCTATTTCAGCTTCCTCATTTTTACAGCTTGATAATCTGGGATCCGGAAAGGGAAAATAGTTTGTCTAAGGTGAGAGTTCGAATTACTGATAGAGCTTATAGCTGTGACTTCTAACCCAAATATTTTTCTTCTCTTGTGCTTCCGTATGTGATAAAAGTTTTACATAGTTGTGTCCACTTTAGGAAACCGAGAATTCATTTATAGCATATGATGAAGCCAAGGTTGCTAAGTGATATACCAAGGATACTCAATTTTGTCCCTTTCCACAAGGAACTACTAAGATTATGGTGAGCTGTAGGTTTCAGATGTATATAAAAAGATCAATATAACAATATTAGGCCTTTCAACTGGACCACAGTTTATCAGCAGTTCCCTTTCTAGGAATCAGTCATACGTATAGGCCCTACAGGGACTCTTCTGCAGTGCCCTTACCTCCAGATATATCCAAAGTTGTTTCTAGTGCATCCTTAAATTGCTGTGACTCATTGCAACCATTGTTTACTGAGCCCTCCTGACTGGCCATGGGATGACAGTAGCTAACAACAGATCAGACATGGTCTCTGTTGTCATGGAGCTTATGCCAAAGTGGGGAATGACAGTCACTAAGCGTGTCTATTACAAGTATAAATAATTTAACAAGGAAGACAAATTAGTCCTTTATGTGTTCCAGTAGGCAAGGCCCCTAGTGTGGGTTGGTATGGTGGAGCTGAATTGCAAAACTGTGTGGAGATACTTATGTGCTAGACACCAATTATTTTATTCCTCCAGTATATCCCCTTTTTTCCTAAGTCCATGATTTTTGAAGGAGTTGCCATGTCTTCAATCACTGTTTTTCAAACTACTTAAAAATTTAAATTTCCAATCTGTCACAAATCGACATCCTGGCAAAATACAAAATCACCTGCTTGAGTGTCACAGACATGTCAAATTGTTATAAATGTTTAGAAATATTTATTCTTGATTTCGGTACCAGAACTGTTCAGGTGGGTAACACATAGTTTGTGCGCCAGCTTGGTACACAGGCCCTACTTTGAGTAGTGATACTGACCTCGATCTTTCAGGCCCTAACTTTATACCCGGTGCCTTGACCATGGCAAATTAATCCAGCATAGGCATCTGAGTCAAACCGGGCAGATGAGACACTTATACAGAATGTCTGTGCTGGACACAGAGAGCATCCGGCCAGTCTCTCTCCAGGGACTGAAAGTATAAGGTGCTGTCCTGGGCGTCCAACGTTTCCTTCAGGCGGTGAGCTGCTGTATAATGGCAAGCAGACCAAACCCAACAGGGAGGTAGAGAGCCCTGACAGTCAGTGTTTGAGCTCCTGACTCCAGCTTTTCCTATGGTCCACATACATTCTTTCCTTAGGTTTCAGGTGCTATCCCAGCACCATTATTATTATTATTATTATTATTATTATTATTATTTTTAAATCCCTACCTGTTTGAACTAATTCAGGTTGGGGTTCTGTTACTTGAAATCAAGTGGTTCTAACTTATGAAAGATGGTTTCATCAGTGTCTAGACATGCTAACCTTTAAAGTCTTATTGTTTTTGGAGAGCTTCCACCCCTCCAAGTTCAAAGTCATGACCAGAGTGCTGCTGAAGCCCCTTGCAGATGTGAGGGGACCTCTCACACCAAGTCTTACAGCTGCAAAGACATCGCATTCTGCAGTGTGGTATCAGAGAAGAAGTAAAGGGCATCATTTTTCTTTTTTGGGAAATTGCTGATTTTTTTCCCTAGTTATATAAACAATAACTGCTCAATATAAAAATTTCAAGATGTATAGAAAACTATAAACAGGAAATAAAAAACAATAACCTGCTATTCCAACTCTTGGAGATCGCCACCTTTAGCATCCTGGTGGGTAGTTTTCCAGGAAGGAATTTTTTAAAAAGGAGAAGCAAAACCCTCTTGAGGCTCCCCCTGTCACCTGGACCCAAGGGAGCAAGTCAGGAGCCAGCTAGAAATGCAGATGGAGACCTTGCCAAGTTTTAACTAGAAGGGGATTGTGGGGTACACTCAAAGGAGGTGTCATTCCTACCCTCAGTGAGACCAGTTAATAATACCCAGGCAAAATTGAAATTTGGAAATGGAAAAGAAACAGGAGAAATGCTTATCACTTTTTTTCTCTTTGAAGGAGATACTGAGGGAATCTGCCTATAGGGCTATAGGCAAAAGGCTCAGAGGAAACTGTGAACAAAATAGAAAGTTCTGTCCTGCCTTAGTTTTCACAGGCAGTTGCTACTTTTGAGTGAAAGCTAGTAAGGAATTTTCAGACATTAGAAAATGTAATCCATGGGAAAAAAAAACCCTACGATGCAGATAATATAATTATCACCCATTTTATGGTTGCAGAAATGGAGACTCAGGTGAGGTAACTTGTCCAAGGACACACATCAAGGGAAAGGAGGCGGAACTGGGAGTCAAATCCAAAACTGCCTCAAAATCATTACTTTTCCATCACAGCACATTGTTTTGAGGCACCTTATTCTGGAAAAACAGGTAGAGTCCTGCCTTCCATCAAGGTACAAGGATCTGTAAACTCTTACAGAATGTATCCTCCAAATTTGGAGATGCAACCATAAGCAATCATGTTCCGAAATGGATGCTAAGAATGTGGAAGAAAGCACTCTCCAAATCGTCTTAGGGAATAACCTGGCCTGGTAGATTATTTATAAATGTGACTCTCAAGATGACAGCATTCTCGTCTCTTCCAGCAGTCCTGGGAGAGAACTCTCTCCAGTCACCTTGGGAAGATTTCCCTCTCCTACAACAGCCAACATCATGGGCATCTGAGTCAAACATCAGTGGAGCTGCCAGCATATTCACTCTAAGGTGTGTTTGTATCATAAAGCAGTTTGTCATGCCAGAAAAATCGGCAATCAATGAGAAATTTTGAAAAAGGAGAGTTAGATAATGTAGAACTTGTTCAAGTGCCTCCTGCAATGTCTGAGGAACAGAGGCCCTAGCAGCCTTCTCACCAGATATCCGTCTGAAGTATGAATGACAGTGTCCACCTATTCTAGTTCTATCCCATTGATCTCTATATACTTGATTCTGATTCTCTTCTCCCTAAAGAAACTTCTGATTTTAACTTTGCTTCTCTGCTGGGAAGAGAATTCTACAAACAACGATCGTCAGTCTTGGTCCCACTGGCACCTGTCATGGGGGCAGGTACCAGTAAGTGGGAGGAAATTGGCTCCCCTGCTTATGGCTAGAAACCTCCTATGTCTAGTAATGACATGGAGATTCATGGTGGTAAACTCACCTTCCCCTCCACCTGCACGGTCCTACCCTCTGGGAACCTAATCTTCTCTATAGATAAGTAAACAGAGAAAACTGTCACAAAGCAGGTAGCAGGTAGGTTTCTCTTTTAGCCATTTTGTCTCTTACTTGATATTCTGATCAAGAGGCTTATCAGCTGATAACAGGTGAGTCAACAGGCTCTAAAGCCTGATTCCCTGCACCAAAAGTGTGACTACAGCATTCTTCCCAATGAACAATGAAGTGTTATCAGACCTGAAGGGTGGGCAGGATTCAGGGCTGAAAGAAGCAAACAGAAAAATGGGAACTCAGTGTTCCCTCCCTGTTGCAAAACACCTTAATTCCCCAAGTAGCTGTGAGCTGACAGGTGAGGTGCTCTTGGGTGTGGTTTTTTTCAACACAGGCTGCACCTGAGCATCTTCTGGGGGCGCTTTTAAAGAAATATTAATGTTTGTTCTCACCCCCAGAGATTTTCATTTAATTATTCAATAACAAAATTTCAAGGAATAATGCGAGACAACAGCTTTCAAGAAGGGCTCAGCAGAGGTACTCAGAGTGGAGAGTTGGGCTGAAAGAGGGTTCTCAGGGGCTGGCATCACTAAGTGGAAGTGGGAGTGAGGATGATGGGACAGCAGTTCACTAGCAGCCAAAGGCCTGGACCGTGGCTCTGGTGGAGTAGGGGGATGGGAGGAGCCATACCTTCAGGCATTGCTTGGTCCTAGACTGGAGACAAGAGGGCTAATGGAGGAGCCCAAAGGAGGGGAGCTCAGAAGACGGTAGTCTGAGGCCAGACCCCAGAAGAAAGGCTCTTGAGAATAAGATGGGAGAGGCTAGATTCTCTAGAGATTCCAGGGAATCAACACAGAAGTCCTTAGTACCTTGTAAAATTCTACAGAACAATGTGACACCAGGTGAGTGTTATTAGGTAAGTCATTTAAGCTCAATGAAAACGAGTCCTCAGTTCTGGAGGGAGTCAAAGATATCTCTTGCATAGATATGTGAGGATCAGATGCTACTTGGCATAAACCTAAGCCAGGCTCAATAAATATCAGTTTCCTCTCCTTCCCTAAAAACAACGTATCCCTTGGCAACTCCACATAGCTTTGACTTGTACTAACTGTATACAAACGTGAATCCTCTCACATGATGATAAAATATGGTTGAGGATTTGAAACAGCCATGTGTGTGAATTGCTATGGGCAAGAGGGGAAGACAATTTGAAAAGAGGAAGAAAAGAAAGGCCTGGACCTAGCAGCCTTTAGTAGTGGGGAAGATCAGGAAAAATGAACACAAGACCCTCAATGAGCAGGGGAGCTAGCTGACAGGAGAGGCGGCATAGGTGGTTTCTATCTTCACTGACCTTCCTCTTCACCTCTGCTATGATTTGAATGTGTCTTTCCCTCCAAAATTTATATGTTGAAACGTAATCCCTAGTGCAATACTACTGCGAGGTGAGGTCTGTAGGAGGTACCCTCAGGAATGACATTAGTGCCCTTATAAAAGGCCTTGAGGGAGCCTGTTTGTCTCTTTTGCCCTTCTGTCCCTTCTGCCATATGAGGACACAGCAAAAGGCACTATCTTTGAAGAGCATGAACCCTTACCAGATGGAATCTGCTGACACCTTGATCTTGGACTTCCCAGCCTCCAGAACTGTGAGAATAAATTTCTGTGGTTTATACATTACCCAGTCTAAGGTAATCTTGTTATAGCAGCAGGAACTGTCTAAGACATCCTTTAAGGTGAGATCCACCTACAACTCTGATGATGTGTCTCCCCACCAAGAAATGATGCTGCACCACTGACTAGGCCATCCTAGGGCATGATGCTTTGTGGTAGCTGCCCCTGCCATCTAAATGGGGACCACCACAGCTGCAAGCTGAGCAGGCATTCTGGTTCCTAGCTTTTCTCATTGAGAAATCAGGGCCAGCAGCCTCATTTACCTAGGTTGAAGGTTCTCTTGAGCTGTGTAGACCTGTTCTCAGCTCCCTGTGGTGTCTTCATCATACACAATAACGTGTAACTTTTAGATGTTTGTCCACATATTTGAAGAGGCATGCTGATGCTGAAATATCTTTCTCTTTTGAAGAGAGAGAAAGCAGCTTTACTGAACACCAATAGACTCCCCAACTTTATAACTAACTTATAATCACTTCACCTTCTAGGGCTGGTTTCTTCTACCGGAAAATGGGGAAAGACAAACTGGTTTCATAACCAGTGAAACCATTCAGCCAATAGCAAGAAATAAACAGACAAGCTCCTTTCAAAAGGATACTTATGAGAAGTCTCACTTTTTTCCCTTATGGATTTTTGATTTAGATTTTGTGAAGGTTTTGTGAAACTGTTCTCTGGATTAAATGTGGTCTGGTTTAAAACTTCACTCCTGTGTGTGTAAATATGATTTACAGGTTGATAGGAAACTCTGTAACTCTCCCGTGGCTGTTGTTTTTACACACTGAAGCAGAAGGGGGAAAATGTAGATAGTCATATAAAAAAAAAATCAAAACCCTCAGTGCCTGCAAAGGGGCTGAGATACAGTGAAGTACGCAGAACACGGGTAGGATGGGGATGGGAAGGGAGAACACAGGGCCTTAAGTGATCTTTCCTTTGGATATTTGAATTCATAAAATGTTTTTGAGTTTGGAGGAAAAAAAGGCTAGAAGATCAAATGTCCTAAGTGTTTGAGAGCCCTGAGTGATGTAGACACAGCAGTGATGATTTAGTGATGCCAAGAGCTAGATCTTGTAAATGGGTCACAGGGCACTTTGTTTGTTTGTTTGTTTGTTTGTTTGTTTTTTGAGACAGAGTCTTGCTGTCAGCCAGGCTGGAGTGCAGTGGGGTGATCTCAGCCCACTGCAACCTCTGCCTCCTGGGTTCAAGCAATTCTCCTGTCTCAGCTTCTCGAGTAGCTGGGACTACAGGCGCACACCACCATGCCCGGCTAATTTGTTCGTATTTTTAGTAGAGACAGGGTTTCACCATATTGGTCAGGCTGGTCTTGAACTCCTGACCTTAGGTGATCCACCCACCTTGGCCTCCCAAAGTGCTGGGATTACAGGAGTGAGCCACCGTGCCCGGCCCAGCACTTTCATATAAATGTCTTACTGTGAGGCGTTTCACAAATGGGGAAAGTGAGGTCCAGAGATGTAGGTGGCCAAGCTGTGCCCTTGATTCTAGCTCACTTCCCTCTAACTGTAAGGCTTACCACTTTACCAAATTTAGTCAAAATGTTTGCAAGCACTTTAGAAAAAGCATTACTTGACTGTGATGTCAAGCCAGGGACATTATGGAGCCAGGGACATGAGTTTGCCATATCTTTGCCCCCTCTCCATTCTGCTTATTGTTGGCCCTTTACTCGTCCTTTCCGCTGTTTCCAGGGAAGGCAAGTGTGAATGGGATGCAAGTCATCCATGCTTTAAACTTAATTCATACTCCTGATTTCACATCATTGATGATATTGTTACAAATGGGTCAACGCCCATATACCCTCTGCGCTTATTGTGCTCAAGCCGAGACCAAGCTCTTCAATTCTAAAGGCAGCCCATTCCTGCATTTAGAAACAGGGTCTGGGCAGGGGAAAAGGATGCAGACTTGGAAGTCTTTGCCTTATGTTCACATCCTGTTTCTGCCATCTTCTATCCATGAGGCCTTGGGCATGTCCTTCCCTCACCCCCAGCCTCAGTTTTCAACTTTTTACACCTAAAGCTAATACACATTTTCCTGATTTTTGTAAAGATTAAGCTGAAGAGCCAATATGCAGCTCAATAAATAGTAGTTATTTTACTTCTGGCACTGTCCTCAGAGCACTGCATGCTGTATCAACTGTGTGGAATACAATGAGATTGAATCTTGAGCTATCAGTTATACAGAGCTGGTAACATACAAGTATGCAGTCCTGCTACCACCACCATTTACTTCATTAATCTATCTTTAGTTTACACAATACAGCCTGTTGCATTGAATTACATTCTTCTACAACTGTAAGTTCCAAAGAGACATGATACATTTTTGTCAGATGAATGAAAAGTTAAGTGAGATTTTGCAAGAACAGAGATTGTGCTTAGGAAGAATTTAATAACTGGTAATGATTATTATAATGATTTATTTATATTTATTTTTTGAGGTGGGATCTTGCTCTGTTGCCCATGCTGGAGTGCAGTGGCATGATCACTGTGGCCTTGAATTCCTGGGTTCAAGTGATGATCCTTCTGTCTCAGCCTCCTGCGTTGCTAGGATTACAAGTGCAAGCCACTGTGCCCAGTGATAATTATGATTATTAAGTAAAGTATTATAGGTATCTGCCTTTTGCCTTTCTGTAAACACTTTAAGGCTTACTTCTGTGCTAAAAAGTGATACTTTTCTGGGTTCTAGGTCAAAATTAAACTCTCTGGGAGAATCATTGCAAACTTACATTTCTCCCTCCAGGCATTTCATCCAGCTCCTCTGCTTCAGGTCTGTCTTCCCCAGTTCCTCGTCAAGCGCAAGAAAATACTTTACACAGCTGTTTCTGATGGGAAGTTAGGCATTAGGTCCTGGCTGGTTGTTATTCCTTCCAGCTCCTTTAGGAGCCCCACAAGTGTCCTCTTGGGCTGTTTTATCTCCTTGCATTGTTGCCTTTAGCTTTTGAGTTTCTTTCGAGCCTTTTCCTCCTGGTAATCTTCCTGCCCATTCTTACGCTCTTCAAATATTTTATTTTTAGAGATGGATGAAGTTTCACTTTGTTGCCCAAGATGGAGTACAGTGGCATGATCACAGTTAACTGCAACTTCTAACTCCAGCTCCAGTGATCTTCCTGCCACAGTCTCCCGAATAGCTGGGATTACAGGCATATACCACTGTTCCCAGCTAGTTTTTAAAAAATTTAAACTTACTGTAGAGATGGGATCTCATTTTGTTGCCCAGGCTGGTCTTGAGTGCTGGCCTCAAGCAATCCTCCCACCTTGGCCTCCCAAAGTGCTGGGATTACAGGTGTAAGCCACCACTCCCAGCTCCTGCCCATTGCTTATCTAAGTCATCAAACAGATATTTGTATTTTGGGGTGCCAATTTGTAGCGCAGCCATTCCTGCTGCATGGGGACTGTCTGCTTTTAAGTCCACACTCTTCTTGAAGGCCACAGATTTTCAGTGATTTAAAGTACCTCCTTTTCTGCAAACTCAATCCCAAGAAGTGTTTTTTTCTGGCTTTTGGTGAAATCCTCTTCCCTCAACTCAGATAGGCAGAACTGGGGTATACTTCTGTGGTGGCTGCTGGGAACTGTCTCCCAATTCCCATGGTGGTTCAGCCCAGCTTGACTTTTCACAGCACAACTAGGAGACAGGACACAAAGCAGCACCCACTTCCTACTTCCCCAACCCCCTATGCTTGTTGTGGGCCTTTTGTGGGAGATGAAAGACAGGCATATCAGAGTCCTCTGGCCACAATCTTACCACCAACAGAGCTTACCAACAGATGGTCTTGTGACCAACAGTTTCCAAGAGCCCTCAATGCATTGCTACTGGCCCTGACATTCACATTTGCTGTCCTCCAGATGGGATTTGAGGAAGTCATTTCTTCCAGCTTCCCTAAAATCCTTCTCAGAGAGCCAAGGACCTCTCCTTTTGTGGGTCTGAAACATCTCAGATTTCCATGAGTGGCAACTGGGTTCCCTCTCTAAGAGGTCTTTGTCTGGCCTGACATGGAATAAAAGTACCTAGCATCACCAATTCTCCCACCTCTCTTCCTCTCTCCCTCTCTACTTTCTTCTTTCTCGCCTTCCCTTCCTCTCTCCCTCATCCACTGTTCCTTTCTTCCTCCTTGCTTTTTGAAAAAAATGTGCTTTTACCCGCCCCCCCCGCCCATGGCCATATTTACATTCCTCTGTTATTAAATGCTAGGGAATTTTTACACTGTAGAAATTTGCCTCAAACCCCTCCTCTTTCCTGATTCCAGGCCATCCCCACCAAAATGTCTAGCTCTGAATTACACACTATATATTATCTTGTATCAGATGATAGTTTACACATATAATTCAATCATATTTGTTTGAATATAAATTAATGGTATATCTTCTTCTGCAATCTCATTGGTTTTGACTATTTGATGTTCAGGGAATTATCTGTCTGGCAGAACTGAAATAAGTGTGGTTGATGTGTTGCAGCCCAGGCAGTTACGATTCAAATGCTTCCTGTGGTAGAGACAGTAGGTGCTCACCAAATAGCTATGTGCTCCTACATCTCCCAGCTCCTGGGGCCATATGGCTAGTTCTGGCCAATGCACTGTGAGTGACATGTGTTACTTTCAGATTGAAGCAGTTAAGAACTGTTGTGCCTCCTTCAAGCCTTTACTCTCTTGCCCCAGCAACTTTGAATAATATAGCTACAAGGAGGCTGCTCTTCCTACAGTGGACTTTATGTGGGCAGGAAGTAAACTTTTGTTGTGTTAAGCCATTGAGATGTTTAGGTTTGTTTGTTGCAGCAGCAGACATTAACTACTCTGACTAATAGTCTCTGAACTCTAGCCTCTGCAACACAGTAGGCATGCAAGAGATATTTGTTAAATACATGATTGGATGAACAAATGAATCTGTTCCAGGCAGGAGGAGGACCAGGTCCTTTTCTATATATGGAGCCACAATAACAAAAAGTTTGTAGTACAGAAATGATTTACTGTCCTTTTTGGGGGAAGATCTTAACCTGTTTTTAGTTCAATGGCTTGCATAAACACTTAAAATGAACTATTCGTACTATTTATTTCAACTTAGTTTATCAATCCTTTGCTGAATACTCACTCTACCAGGCCCTTTTCTGGGAACTGGGGAAATAATTCTTATCTAGCTGAAGGGAACCGCCACATAGAAGCTGAATGAGACAAATGTAAAAATAACCAAGTTAATAAGCTAAAGTTCTGACTCAAACAGAACTCCCTCACTGAAACTGTCCTGATTTCCCCCCCTCCTGACTCTTCCTACTGAATAACCACTTTCTTTCTGGTGCTCCGAACATCTGTGTCAAAGCCCCATGCCATGTGTTGCCTTTGCTTTGACATTCATGCACACGCCTGTCCCCTCCGCTGGAATTTACGGTGCCGACAAGGCCAGTTTTGTGTTGTGTACTCTTTGTAGGTATGCAATAAATGCTTCCCAGATTTGAGAGCAGTGTCACAAGGAGCGAATACGCTCAATGCTATGAGAATGTTCTGGGTTTGGTACAGAGACTTGTGGAATCTTTATTCAATTTGGGGGCTTGAGGAGATGTGGGGGAAGATTTGTGAGAGGACAGTTGGGGTGGTGGAGGGGGGAAGTCAGGGGAGCAGGAGCAATGGGTGTCCAGGACCAAGTCCAGGGTACTGAAAGGACAGAAGAAACAGGATGGGGGGGTAAGAGACCGCCACGGAAGTTAGGTGAGGGGTTAGGAAGGTTTGGTGTCAGGCTGTTCTGTGTGTACCTAATTAAGCTGGGAATGGGGAACCACAGAAGTTGGTTGGGTTTTGAAATGTCTAAGGAGATGAGAACTGAGAACTAGGAGTTAGTGACTAAAAGACTCCTCTTTATCCTCTGCTATGGTCAAAAAAGCAAACATTCTAAAGAGATGAAGGATAGAAACCAGACTGAGAAAGGTTAAGGGTGAGAGGTAGTGGAAAAATGTAGTCTTTTAATTTGGTTTGTCAGTGACCCAGGAGAGAGACAGAACTTGACAATGATCAGGATCAACAGATTTCCCCGGAAAGGAGGCCGTATGCATAAGTGAGGAGAAGAGATGAAAGAGGCAAGGAGGAGAGGGAATGACCAACAGGGCATGATCCCAGACAGGTGGCATGAGGCCTTCAGAGCCCTGCTGGGGAGGTTGACCTTAGCAGAAGAGTTTGACCTTAGCAGGAAAGCAGGGAGGAGAATCTTGTTCTGTCAAGGGGGAGAGGTGGAGCTATTCTAACAGGGTGTCATGGAGATAGGATCTGTTGATAGAATAGGAGTGACAAGTCACAGTGGAGGCAATGGAGTTTGCCCATTTAGGAGCGTGGGAATATTCAGGAGCCCCATGTATGGAGACTCTGATACAGAGTGAGCAAGAGATTGATAATATGTAGTAGGGCCCTGGGGAGAGGTTATTGAACATGAAGTCATAAGATATCATGCCTTAATTTTGAATATGAGGACAATCTTTTCCTTTATATGACAGTTAAAATTAGACATAATTAGCAACTCAACACTCCGTGTCGCATTTCCTGAGTCTCACCTCTCCCCTCCCACTACAGCATAATCCCTCCTCAGTCTGGTTCTCTTTTTTCTGGCCAGGTTCTACCTCCCTTGCTTCCCTAAGCAGGTCTTTCCACAGAGTCAGTGATCCTATTGGTCCTGCAATGAGTGGCTTCCAAAAAACAGAATAAATAATCCAGTTCTTCTACTCTGACACCCATCTTCTATTTCTTTCTGAAAATGAACTTGGATTAGTTGAATTGCTTTTCACAATTCAATTCAGTTTCAAGGGCTCTGCAGCCTCTTCACAATTTCTTGCAAATTTATTTCCATCCGCTTGTTTATAAAAGGTATTTGTTTCAGAGAGGCAAAACCTAACATTGTTCTCCTTTCTCCATCACACTCACATCTTGGCCACCCCTTAGAGCCACTAATTAGCTTGATCTATTATTTTCTTGTTTGCATTTAAAAAATATAAATAGAGCTCCCATATTATTCAGAATGCAAAGTTGCGATGATGCATATTTGAAGTAATTATCTGTATTAAAAGCAGGGGTTTATTTCATCTTTAGGGGTGAAAAGATGTCACATTTGTAATTATATTTATATTTTGACACAATATAATTATAATTCTGTAATTATATTTTGATATACATTGATTTTTAGGACAGTATGCCAGATATTCTTAATACAAATGCAGAGAAAGAATATTTATAATTTAATGGCAACATTCTTTTTGGTACCCACAGAGACTCCAACTTTGAAAAATTTAATTGAAATGGAAAGAAAATGAAATTAGCTCTCAATAAACTTTTCCAGATATAACAAAATACTCAGCATCCTGCTTCCCTGCTGCCATGTATGTGCAGGCAGGAGCAAGCCACGTGCATGTAATGCACACAATTTATTTTCTCCTTGAGAAACACGAGTTTATTCCAGGTATCATGAACATACCCTTACAGTAGACCCATTCCTCTTGAGGCCTGCCTCCTTACTAGCGATTCCGTCACCTTCAGTATTAACCCTCCGATTTTCTCCTGCATGACTGTTGCCCTATTTGAAAAAAAAGGAGAAGCCAGCTTCTCCTTTTATTCACACCTTTTATTCTGGGCCAGAGCTGTCAGGGTCCTCACCCAGAGGCGGGAATGGGGCTCAGCGCAAACGCCCCCTTCCCTGCGCTCACCTGGCTCACCTGGCCCTGCCCCGGGGTGTGCGGTGCCTACCTGGAAGGCCCAGGATGGTGAAATAGGGCCTGCACTCGGTGAACCCCGAGCTCTGCCTCACGCAGCTCCTCCACAGCCCTTCGTACTGGAACACGGAGGTGACGGGGTTGTCGTACAGGTCCTGGGTGCTCCACATATCCATCCCGGTGGCCGCGATGCAGCCCGCCAGCCCCAGGATGGACAGGAGGAACGCCACCACTTGGCATGTGGTGGTGGACATGATCCCGGCCGCCCGCCCTGCCGCTGCGAGAAGCTGCCGCCCTCCTGCTGCCGAAGGTGTGCAGCTAACGCGCTCCTGAGGGCAGCTCTTCTAATCAGATGGTTTCCCTAGGCTCTCAGTATTTGCTCACAGTGTTTTCCTTAGATAGCTCAGTTTCACTCCTGGTTCAAGGGCATTATTTTGACATTTGTTAGAGAAGCGGGCCCAAGAGGCACTTGTCTGCCCTCCGCATGCCGGGTGGGTTCAGCGCAGAGCCGTGCCAGGGCGCAGAACTCCCTGCTCCAGGCCGGACCGGCCTCCCTCCAGCTCTGGCTCCTCTGAGAGCGCTGTCTTCTGGAGAAAAGGCTGACGTATCCCCACCACTGGGAACGTGACTGCAGACCACTTTGGCTGAGCTTGCTTAAGATGGCCCTGGGAAGTACCCACCGTTCTCTGTCTTAAACCAGACTTTTCACATTTTCTCCTCACAACTCATAAACGACTTTTCACTTACATCTTTCCATTTTGATCTTACAGAAATGGGTAGGGTAGGTACTATTATCCCCATTTTTGGGTTGTGAGTCAAGAAAAGTACAGATAAGTTAAGGGACTTGTCCCATTGCCTGGAACCACAGATACTCTAAAAACGGGCAGGGGTGGGGCTCCCACCTCAGCTTCCAGTCCAGCGCTCTTTCTCTATTTCCATATGGAGCAGCAGGGGCAGGCAAAGTTATCCCCACTTTTGAGAACACGAGGCCAAATCCTAGAGCTATGCTCTTGGTCCACAAGCATTGGAACTGGGGTGAGAGGAAGCCAGGGATCCCGTTGGTTTCCATCTCATGCTTTCACTCGTGCCACAACAACCACATGAGGACTCTGTGGCTGGCACAGAAGGTCCCACAAAGGCCAGAGGAGGGACCAGGGCTAGCTGGACTGAAGTGCTTCGCCTGGTCACCGAGAGGCTTAGGATCTGCTCCTGATGCTGCCCCTAACTTGCCATGTGCTGGGCATGTTGGGGGCAAACTCCTAAGCCCTTGTAGGTCACAGGTTCTTCATCCATAACATGTGAGATCTAAACTAGAACACTCCAGAGCCTTTTCAGATCTCATACACTATCTTCTACATTTTGCAGAAAAGTTTTCACTAGAATTGGTCAAAATATTAGGAATTGTATAATCACAGTAGAGAGACTTGGCTGAAGACATCAGGTGTTGTGTTTTGTCTATACAACTAAGTTTTGCTGGAGAATTGGTTGATGGATGTGGGGGTCAGGTATGTCTGGCCTCTGAATCCAGAGCCTTTTTTTTTTTTTTTTGAGATGGAGTCTTGCTCTGTTGCCCAGACTGGAGTGCAGTGGTGTCGTCAGGGTCACTGCAACTTCTGCCTCCCGGGTTCAAGCAATTCTCATGCCTCAGCCTCCAGAGTATCTGGAACTACACGTGCATACCACCACACCCAGGTAATTATTGTATTTTTAGTAGAGACAGGGTTTCACCGTGTTGCCCATGCTGGGCTCAAATTCCCGAGCTCAAGTGATCTGCTTATCTTGGCTTCCCAAAGTGCTGGGATTACAGGCGTGACCCACTGTGCCCAGCCTCCAGAGATATTTTTAAATTTTAATTATTTTTTTTTTTTTTTGAGAGGGAGTCTCACTCTGCCACCCACGCTGGAGTGCAGTGGCGTGATCTTGGCTCACTGCAACCTCCACCTCCTGGATTCAAGCGATTCTCCTGCCTCAGCTTCTTGACTAGCTGAGATTACAGGCACCTGCCACCACACCCAGCTAAGTTTTGTATTTTAGTAGAGACAGGGTTTCACCATGTAGGTCAGGCTGGTCTTGAACTCCTGACTTCAAATGATCTGCCTCCCTCGGCCTCCCGAAGTGCTGGGATTGCAGGCGTGAGCCACCGCGCCCGGCCCCCCAGGGACATTTTAATGAGACTCTCCAAAATCTGGACCTCAAGGCCCTGAAATAGACACACACACACACACACCCACCCACCCACATACATACTCCAATCTTTAACCTATATAGATCTTTACAGGTTCTCCAGGAAACGAGCCTCTGTGTCTGGACATTTTGTTATCTTGGGTGCACCCAGCCACCGCTCCCACAGCATTATTCCCAGCAAACACAGAAAGCAAACAGGGAAGAACTACCCATAATTTGAATGGAGGCAACACTTCCCTTCACTGCACACCTTACTTTAGGTTCCGTGATCAGTGTTTCTAGAGAGTGAAGCATGAGCCAGAAAGCCTAAAAGAAGACGGTAAGCAACAGTTACATGATTTACAGTGAAGGAGTGTTGATGGCTGTGTATCCCTTGAGTTGAGTTACAAGGCCAGTTCTAAAAGGAGGGAAAGGGACAGCCAGAAGTGACACTGGTTTCTGCTGGTGGGCATAGATTGACCAATTAGGTTGAAAACTGTTGTTGGAATAATTCAGGAATGATTCTACCACTGTTTCCATGGACAGAGTCTATCTTACTTTTATTTCAACCAACAGGCAGGCTTTTTATCCTCATTTTAAAAATTTATTTCATTTTTTAAAAAATTTATTTTACTTTAAGTTCCAGGATACATGTGCAGGTTTGTTACATAGGTATACATGTGCCATGGTGGTTTGCTGCATCTATTGACCCATCATCTAGGTTCTCTCCCCTCATCCCCCTAACCCCTAACAGGCCCCAGTGTGTGTTTTTCCCCTCCCTGTGTCCATGTGTTCTCATTGTTCAGCTCCCACTTATGAGTGAGAACATGTGGTGTTGGGTTTTTGGTTCCTGTGTTAGTTTGCCGAGGATGATGGCTTCCAGCTTCATCCATGTTCCTGCAAAGGATATGATCTCATTCCTTTTTTATGGCTGCATAGTATTCCATGGTGTATATGTGCCACATTTTCTTTATCCAGTCTATCATTGATGGGCATTTGGGTTGGTTCCACATCTTTGCTATTATAAATGGTGCTGCAATAAACATACATGTGCATGTGTTTTTATAGTAGAATGGTTTATATTCCTTTGGGTATATACCCAGTAATGAGATTGCTAGGTCAAATGGTATCTTTTTAATTTTTTTTTTTTTTGAGACGGAGTCTCACTCTGTCACCCAGGCTGGAGGGCAGTGGCCAATCTCAGCTCACTGCACACTCCGCCTCCCGGGTTCCCGCCATTTTCCTGCCTCAGCCTCCTGAGTAGCTGGGACTACAGGCGCCCGCCACCGCGCCAGGCTAATTTTTTGTATTTTTAGTAGAGATGGGGTTTCACCGTGGTCTCGGTCTCCTGACTTCGTGATCCGCCCGCCTCGGCCTCCCAAAGTGCTGGGATTACAGGCATGTGCCACCGCGCCAGGCTAATTTTTTGTATTTTTAGTAGAGATGGGGTTTCACCGTGGTCTCGGTCTCCTGACTTCGTGATCCGCCCGCCTCGGCCTCCCAAAGTGCTGGGATTACAGGCATGAGCCACTGTGCCTGGCCTCTTTTTATTCTTAAAAAGCTCTATCGGTTTGATTTTCAGATGTTCAATTTATGACATTTGTCTAACCCTACCCCGACAATACATGTACATGTGTTAGAATACCACCAAAAACATAATTGAAGATGGAAAAATAAAAAACAATAGTTGATTAAAGATATCTATTTTTCATCTGTGGCAGTTCCTCCCCCAGTTTCCCTATGCAAATGTTTTCCTGCAGAGTTTCAAAATAGGGAAAAATGTTACTCAGATAACAATGAATTAAATTTTCTTTCTTGGCTGAAATGGAGACAGTGTCACTTTTTGAAAATAGAAAAAGTTAATTTTAAAGGATAAACTAAGACTATCTCTTCCTAGGCAGAAGACTGAACGAGAGGAGGGAAATTGTAAATCTACAGACTTCTTCTTCTGTGTGAAATAAATATTGACGTGTTTTAAAACACCGGGAAGATAGGATTTTTTACTTCCTGGTAAGTTTTCTGGGCTCTGAGCAGACTACTATTTTAGCCGAATCAGCCAAAAAATGAATGGGGGTCTGCAGAGGAAAATATGACTTTCTCATTTATGGCAATAGGCTTTATTGAAACATATCGATGTATCTCTACCAGATAAGTCCAGGACTGATTCTGTTTAACAATAATGGGGTTGGTACAACTTTGTTTAATCACCTTTAAAATGGAGCTAAATTTTTTGCTGACTTCCTAGGGGAAATCATCCCTACATTCAGGTTTAAATACGGCCCTGGCAGCGTCATTTCAGGTTGTAAGCTTCCAGGAGCTTATATTATTTTACTGACATTGGAGAAAACATTTCCACCACTTTTTATAACACTGTCTATGGTAATTAGGCAAAAATGGTGGCATAGATAACAATAGAAAATATTATAGCTAGGAATTAGGAAGAAGTAAAATGAATATACTAGTGAGAAAAACAATTGACACATCTATTAATTTTTTTCTTCAAAAATATTACTACATTATATATCCCTAAGTTTTAATTTCACCTTTTGGTGTTCATAATAGAAAATTTGGAGAGAATTTGAACAAATTGCTCACAATTTTAAACCCTAGACAAAATAGTTGGCATACTTCCTTCTTATCAATTCTCTGTATGTATTTTTTACATAATTAAAGGATAATATAGTTTGATGTTTTGCTCTTTTCACTTAATTGTATTAGTTTCACCAAAGCTTTTGTAAACATCATTTAATACGAGTGTGTTAGTATTTCATTATATAGAAGTGCTATTATTCACCTATTTTTGTATAGTTAGATTGTACGTTCCCCCATTTTTTTGAATAAAAGGCAGTGTTATGATGAACATCTTACAGATAACTCTTTGTCAGCATTTCTGATGACTCTTTTAGGATAGATTCCTACGAGTGAAATTATGTTGTCAAAAACTGTGAAGTTTTAAAAAATCTTTTTTTATACACAACCATATTGCTTTCTATGAATTTTATCCTAACAGCAGTGTTTGAAAGTTTTTATCTCTTTACATCCTAGTCTACATTGTGAATTTGGCAAGTTATATATGTATACGATTACTTGTTTTAACTTGCATCTCTTTAATTACTGAGTTTGAGTCTTTAAAAAAAAAAAACGAATATAAGTTCATGTCCTTTGCAGGGACGTGGATGAAGCTAGAAACAACCATTCTCAGCAAACAAACACAGGAATAGAAAACCAAACTCTGCATGTTCTCACTCATAAGTGGGAGTTGAAAAATGAGAACACATGGACACAGCAAGGGGAACAAAACACACCGGGGCCTGTCGGGGCATGGGGGGCAAGGGGAGGGATAGCATTAAGAGAAATACCTAATGTAGATGGTGGGTTAATGGGTGCAGCAAACCACCGTGGCACATGTATACCTATGTAACAAACCTGCACATCTGCACATGTATCCCAGAACTGAAAGTATAAAAATTAAAAAAAAAAGTTTATCATCAAAAATAGAAAAGAAGAAAAACAAAAACCCAACAAGTTTGGATGAAGCATTTGATTTTTGTTCTTTTCTTGAATTGTCAGTTTGTATTCCTACCTCACTGATTTACTAGAATTTTAGCACTTTTTCTGTCAGTTTATCTGAGCTACGTATTTGTTAAGGATTTTAATACATTGCTGTAATTACTAAAAACATCTTTTCCCATTGATTATTTGCTTTTAAATTCCGTTCATGATTTAGGAAAAAACATATAATGTATTTTATTCTATGTGCTTCCTGCCTGGTACATAAAGTATGCTCAATAAATATTTGAGGTAGTCAAATCAGTTTACTTTTTCTTTGTGTTTTCCTTCACTATTTCTATGCTGAGAGAATAGTTTCCATTTAGGAGATAGTTATTCTAGAATTATTTTGTAATTTTAAAATGTTTAAAATTATCTTATATTTTAAAATATTTAATTAATCTAGGATTTATTTTGGTATATTTGTTAGTCATACTGTAATTACTTTTTCCTTCCAAAAAAGCTAGTCAATAACTTCTACAGCATTAACTAAATAACTTCCTTTTTCTTCATTGCTTTGTAAAATCTTCTCTATCTTATATTCAACTCACATATATGTCTTTCTGATTTTAGATTTTGGTCCATTAATCTCTTTGTCCATCCTTGTACCAAAGCATACTTTTAACTTTCAAAGCTTTAATATTTGGTTGAATATCTGGCAGCGTTAGCCCATCACTTTATTATTCATTTAAAAAAAAAAAAAACTTTTGTTTTTTTGTCTGCTTCTTCTTATACCTAGACACTTCGTCAAGTTCCCATGGGGAAACTCTTACCAGTATTTTGATAAGAATTCTTGTAAAGGAGAAGAGCTCAGGCTCTGAAGAACGCCTGTATGGTCTGAATCTTCATTCTGCCATTTACTACCACAGTGCCATTAAGCAAATATTTTAACCTCTTTGTGCTTGTTTCCTCACCTACAAAATGGAGATAATACTACTACTTACTTCATAGGGCAGTTGCAAAGATTAAAGTATGTATAGGTAGTTTATCTAAATTTTTTTTTTTTTTTTTGAGACAGAGTCTCACTCTGTTGCCCAGGCTTGAGTGCAGTGGTGCAGTCTCGGCCCACTGCAACCTCCACCTCCTGGGTTCAAGTGATTCTCTTGCCTCAGCCTCCTGAATAGCTGGGACTTCAGGCCTGCACCACCACACCTGGCTAATTTTTTTGTATTTTTAGTAGAGACAAGGTTTCACCATGTTGGTGAGGCTGGTCTCGAACTCCTGACCTCAAATGATCCCCCCCCGCCTTGGCCTCCCAAAGTGCTGGGATTATAGGTGTGAGCCACCATGCCTGGCCTAAATTTTTATAATTATTTAACTTATGTATATTAATACAGGCATATATTAATTTCTTTAAATAAATTTTTATTATTCTGACTCTCCAGCTAAAACACAACAGGCATATGTTAATTTCTTAAAACAATGCCTGGCACATAGTAAGGTCTTAATAAATTCTATTATTATTATTACATGTTAATTAGAGACAAATTTACATTTTAATAACATTCCCATCTAGAAACTTGTATTGTATATTTCTACTAAGTCTTTAAAAAATTTCTTAGTAAAACTTTTTTCATTTTGATTTTGCCAAATATTTAAACATATTAGTCTTAAGTGTTTAACAGATATCATTGTACTGTGCACTCCACCTTCCCCAGCCCATATCACACATAAGCAGAACTAAGTTCTTTTAATTTTCTTAACATAGCACACTCTCTCATGCCACTGTGATTTTCCAAGATGATGGTCTCTCTTTCTGGAAACCCCTTTGCCTCTTTATCTTCTTGGGTAGTTCATATCTGTTGTTATTGACTCAGTGCAGCTGTCATTCCTTTTGGAAGCCTTCCCTTTCTTCATGGTCTGCACGCCGTACCAGACATGGCACTTACTACAATTTATTGCTGTGGTTCTTAACCAGGGATGATTTGCCCATAAGAGGACATTTAGCAATGTAAGGAGCCATTTTTGGTTGCCATAACTGGTGTGGATGGGTATTGATGCTACTCATATCTGGTGGGTGGAGGCCAGAGATGCCTTTAAATGTTCTACAGTGTGCAGGAGAGGCTCCTACAGAAGAGAATTATATGGCCCACAATGTCAATAGTGCTGAGGTTGAGAAACTCTATGTTGCAATGATCTGTTTACTGTATGTCTGTCTTCCTAGATTCATGAGTCCTTTGACACCTATATTCCCCATGTGCAGACTGCCTGGGACAGTGTAGGTATTCAATAAATGTTTGTTGAATGAATAAATATTTCTTCTAATGCCACAATTTCTAAATTGTTGTTTATTTCCTTATTATTTCCATGTGTGTGAAAGGACCAAAGGCCTTTGCTTTTTGTTCCTTGATCCCTCCAAGAAGGGACCTTGTCTAAACCCAGTCAGTCCAGAAAAGGTTGACTACTGGTTACGGGCATAATGAAATGACTTTGCCCAGTAAGGTGACCACCAGTTCTATGCCTAGGGTTTCTCTGGAGGATTTGGTAGTATCTGTCTTCTTCCCTCTGAGCCTGAGGGTCTGTGTTTCCATCCTCAGGTTATGTTAGCTTCTCAATGAAAATTTTAAAATTCCATACTTTCATTTCAATGTAAATGAGAAACAAATTAAAACAAGAATGTTCCAGATCCTTTGGCTGACTACTTACGGATTATGTTTGTGTTGGTGTTTATGATCATATTTGCGCCAGAGGACAGCCAAATGACATCCTCAATTGCTAATGAACGGAGTCATGTAGCTTAAACAGAAAATAGAATTGGGGGAACTCCAAACTCAAATGCCTGCACGCTGGCGGTCAGTACATTAGCATCACCTGCAAGCATTTCACAGGCCTGTCTTTGGTCAGACCTGATTGCTACAATTACTGGTAGTAAATACACAGCAAACAACTTTTTTTTGTCTAATTCTAGAAATAAGTGGTTTAAGATAGCCATTAGAGCTGGATTTCAGGAGCACCACAATACAACCTTTCCTTAAACAAGCAACACTATTGCAGAGAACTATCAAGTCATAGACACCTCATTACCCCAGACATGAGAGAATGCTTTGCTGAGAGGGTGGTGGCTAAGTGTGAGGCATGATTACCTTAAAGTTAGTATTATTTTGTAAAACACTTCTATGTGAATAGAGAATCTATGTTATTAATATCAAGGTTGAACACTAAAACAGGTGAAATTAAAAAAAAAATCCACTTGTTTGAGGCTGTATCTTTGTCCTGTTTCACCCCAAATGAAAATGAGCACTATCTCTCACACTCAGTTGCATTTTACATATGGGCTTATTAGTTTTTAGGTATTATGTATCTTACATTTGCAAATGTGGTTTTTGTACTTGTATAAGACATACGCATAAGGAATTTAAGTCTATTGTTATACTTGTATATATTAAAATAACATTAAAATAAGTATACTTTAGATCAACCTTGATCGTATGTAAGAATTTTTTCTTTTAAAAGGTACTCTATAATCTATAATATTCTCTTTGAAAAATACTTCTATAAACTATTAAATAGTCAAATAGTTTTATTTTACACACACACACACACACACACGTTTTAAGAGAAGGCATAACAGGTAGATTCAGTCTGGTTCAGTTTTAGATCTTTGAGCCCGGGCGAGTCACCTTGCTCCTCTGAGCCTCCATCTCTCTATCTCTCCAGCATAGGAAGGGGGGGATGTGGCCGGGCGTGGTGACTCACGCCTGTAATCCCAGCACTTTGCGAGGCTGAGGCGGGTGGATCATGAGGTCAGGAGATGGAGACCATCATGGCTAACATGGTGAAACCCCGTCTCTACTAAAAAAATATATATATATATATATATATTCTCTCTCTATATATAAACATATATATAGTTTGGTCTAACCACTTGCCACTGAGATTCTCCCTCACTGCAGATACAAAGTGCTATATATATATACAAACATATATATAGTAGACTCCTGAGTCCTGTTCCTATGGGTATTGAGACTATGCCATTGCTCACATAGGAGTCATTGAAAAAATAAGTTCCTTTGGGAGAATTGGGCACCATCCAACTAGGGGAACAGGAGCTCAGACAGCTCCATATATATCTCTCTATATATAAATATATAAAAACAAGTTTATATATATATATAGAATGGGGGGATGTTGACAGCTGTTGTTAGTCCAGGACCCCATTCAAGGAGAATTCTGTATGGGCCTGCAGCATCAGACTTAGGCAAGCGATGAGAACAGGAAGGTGCTTCTGCACTGGGAATTTCTACCTTGGGTCAGGAGAGATTTCTGTTTTGTGTCTTAGGGCTCGCTATTAGGGCTGCAAGCCAGGGCTTAGGTGCAGACAGGACAGGGTTTTAGCTCTGGCTACATCTGTAAGTGTCCTTGGGCAAGTTACTCAGAATCAGTTTTCTTGTCTTAAAAAGTTATAATTGTAGTACCAAACTAACAAGGTGGCTGTAGAGATAATACAAAATATTGTAAGGCAGTTGCCTACTCAAGTGCTAGTGCATGATTTGTCATTGTTATTTCTCCTTTGTGAAGCAGAATGAAGCCCTCAGATGTCACTGTGGGTGCTGTGTGTGGCATGAGGTCAGCCATAGGCTGATTCTCCCCACTATGGCCTGTAACTGCATGGACCCAAGTCCTAGCCACTGGGCAGGTTTTGGGCACTTTGTATCTGCAGTGAGGGAGAATCTCAGTGGCAAGTGGTTAGACCAAGAGCTAAGGAGGGGTCAGCAGGACATAGGAATGTGGAAGTGGTTCACCTTCCTTCTGGTCCCTAGTGGAGGGAGACCCCACTGACCAGCTGCCAGTTACCCACCCATCTGGCTCACGTTCTGCTGCTTATACCCAGTCCCTCCTTCCCACTTTGGTTCTACTGCCTTTGCCTTCGACTGTCCTACTGATTCAATCTCTTTTGCATCTTCTTGCCAGATTAATATCCTTGAAATACCACAATCCCAAACCAAACAACCAACCAACCAACCAACCAACCAACCAACCAACCAACCTCTCAATGACTTCCAAACGCCTTAGCCTGGCATCCATTGCTCTCCATAATCGTCCCCACAAAAACTTTCTTCCCCAGCCAAGGTTATTCTTTCATTGCCCCTGAGTAAGACTTGGGTGGTGGCACCCTCATGACTTTGCCTATGCTGTTTTTCCTTTCTGTATTGCTGCTATCTCCAAATCTTAACTTCTTTTCACAAGACACTTGTGGTTTTTCCACCTTGACGAAGTCTTGCAGTTTCACCCTCCTCTCCTGCTGCACTGGCCCTCTGTTCCCCTCACTTGGCATATTGTCATACCCAGCCTGGTGCACTCTTTTATATTTTGGGAATGGCAGGCCCACAGATTCCTGAGGTTATAGGAAGCTCTCCATAAATAAGTGTTGAATGTATAAAAGAATAAATCACCGTATGATTCAAGTCTTCTCTTGTTACCTTTTTTGTGTGTCTAAGTCTTGACCCTGGTGTCAAATGGCAAATTCCTGGAGGAGAAAGCCCCATCTTTTCCATTTCTGATCCTGTTTACATTGCCAACCTTAGGTGAATGCCCCTCTCAAGACTTCAATATGTATTTGTGAAAGAAACAGATAAGCAAAATTAAAAACAAGTTTATTCATTGTCTTACTCTCTGAGTGAAAGACATTTTTAACATTCTCTACTCTTGTGACTTGAATTTTTCTCTTAGTTAAAATAACCAATCTACTAAGCGAGTAAACACAATCCTTGTGTAGTGAATATGCCAGTCCCTGGAAGGGGGCACTACAGCCTGCAACACCTTTCCCTGCATGGCAGAACCCATTTGCCACAGCAGAAGCCCCTGTGCAAAGAGCGCCCTGAGTCTGGTTCCTTGTCGCCAGTATTTTCTGGAGGTCAGGAACCTGGAGCCCCAGAGCAGGGGCCCATCTGACGTCCCAGGGAAACACAGCCACCTAGTTCTTTTTCTCTGCCTTCTTCCTCTGCCCCATTTCTATCGCTGCTGCTTACTTAGGTGTCCCTGGAAGCTGAGGTCAGGCACAAGGAGGCCTGAAGATGGAACTCGGTTCAGGAGATAGGCAGTCCCCAACTCAGTGAGGGGGAATTCTGGGGCTGAAGGAACAAAGCGCCCGAAGTCTGGGCCTCCTGAGTCCTGTTCCTATGGGTATTGAGACTATGCCATTGCTCACATAGGAGTCATTGAAAAAATAAGTTCCTTTGGGAGACTTGGGCGCCATCCAACTAGGGGAACAGGAGCTCAGACAGCTCCAGAAACTTCCTCTCCCTAAGGTTCCTGTCCTCCAATTCCACCCTGGTGCTGGTGGCTGTTGCCCCTGTCAAACGTGAATCACAGTTCCTCCCCCACCAGCAGTCTCTGTCATGGTGCCCAGGCAGAGACTGCAGTTTCCTCTCCACCTCCAATCTCTCCCTCCAGCCAGCCAGGCACCTGGCCCTTACCTGGCAGCCCCAGCAGGGTGAAGTAGCCCCTGCACTCGGTGAAGCCAGAGCTCTCTCGGACACAGGAGCGCCACAGCCCCTGGTAGTTGAATACAGCTGTCACGGGGTTGTTGTACAAGTCTTGGGTGCTCCACTGGTCCATGCAGGTGGCAGCAATGATGCCCGCAATCCCAATCAGTGAAACCACGAACCCCAAGCCCTGACAGGCAGTCACGGCCATGGCGGTGCACAGTGTCGACACAGAGCCACACGACAAGTGGACAGCGCGGTTCTGAGACTGCCGAGTGTACGGATGGGGTTTTCTCCGAGAGGCTGGTGCACACGTCAGGAATGGACCATGTAATGGAGGCGGTTACTCACCAGTGCCACCTGGGCTTGCCCTACTCCTTTATCTATTGAAGCGAGATAATTCCCACAACATGGTACCAAGAGTCATTTGTTTTCCGCCATATGTACACTCTACTCACTGTTTACCTTTTGAGGGAGTTTCTTTCCTGATTAACCAGGTTCCCCTCTGTAGAGGGTAAAGCAAGTGCAGAAGTGATTGCCTGGAAGGCACTGTAGATTGATCAGGCAGGGCTTCCAGTAGTTAAGCCACAAGATACTTGGAGACACAAGGGCTTCATCCATGTGGCCTTGGGGACTGAGATACATGCTGCCACCTTAGTTACAAATCTTAGGTAAGGCCCGTTATGAGGCATAATAAAGTATAGTTGATTCTCATTAATCATGGTAATTACATTCTATAAAGTCACAAAGAACACCGAATTAGTGAATACTGAATCATTGCCCATAGGGGAAGTACAGGGTCAGGCTCCTGCAAGCCTGTGCTCACAACATTTTCATCATCAATAGATAACCTTACTTTATGTGTATTTCTGTTTAAAAACAGCTTATTTAGTATAAATTGTTGGTTCATTAGCATTGAACTCACAGCCAACAGCAGTGAAATTCATGCCTGAATGAAGCTTATCTAACACACATATTTTCTCCATGAGGCACAGCACAGCCTGCTTGTGCTTCTAAACAGTAATCAGTGCTTCTGAACTATGCTTGGGGGCCATTTTAAACAGTGAAATCAACAAAAAGCACAAACATGTGAAAAATGTGGTGGTAAACACACTTCAAAAAGGACACTTGTTTACAGTATGAGAGCTGAAAAAAGAAGGCAGAGTTTCACCTTATTGGGCCTCAGCTGGGAACATGCAATTTGGGCAATGCAAATTTTTCACCCTCCACACATGTTGTTATGACTGCAGCAGTGCCACGAGTATTGATTTTGGAGTTAAAATAAGTTTTAGCAAGTAGGCAAATTTGAAAATATGGTACACATGGTTAATGAGAAGCGGCTGCAGTAATTATTTGATAGAATTCACTAGTTAATGTGGTTAAGTGTTTGCAGCTTCTGTGGCACTGACTGCCTTAATCAATGGAGAAACCATGCAGGAAGGAAGACAGCAGAGGTAAGAAGCAAGAAGGCCTTTGGGCTCTGAAACTACACAGCTCGGGTTCAAGCCCCACTCTTCCTCTCCCTAAGGTTCCTGTCCTCCAATTCCACCCTGGTGCTGGTGGCTGTTGCCCCTGTCAAACATGAATCACAGTTCCTCTCCCGCCAGCAGTCTCTGTCATGGTGTCCAGGCAGAGGCTGCAGTTTCCTCTCTTAGTAGCTGTGGAGGGGGAACAGCTAAATACTTATCCTCTTTGAGCCACATTATCTTCCTATGTAAAATGAGGTAATAATAGTGCTTATCTCACTGGATTGTTTTGTACACTAAATGTGAAAATGCGTGTGAAATGTTGAGCATTACATGTGGAGCACTGTACTCAGAAAATACTGGCAAATATTACTAGGGCAGACAGATAATATAATTGAAAGCTGTAGCTATTGATGATCACTCTCATATTGTGTTTCTTCACATTTATCAGAAATTAAACTGCAGCTTACTCACACAAAGTGTCTCTAGTTAAAAAAAAAAAAGGCTTAAAGGTTTTTTTTTGGTCCAAATATTATTCCTACTTATTTTGAACGTGGACTCAAGTCTCAAATTTTTTCACCAACTCACAGAGGTATATTACACGTTGTTGGCTAACATCTCTGTGTTCTAGTCTCTCCATTTCTAAAGCTAAGATTTTGGAATATCTTAGAAAGTTCATAATTGTTAAAAAGAGGTATCCCTTTCTTTGACTATGATATTGTCAGGAAGACAAATATATCGTTTAGATTAAAAGTGTGTGTGTGTGCCTTCGTGTGTGTGTGCATGTATATGCTTGTGTGGCAGTGGGAGGGCAGGAGGAAGGGCATGCTACTCTGATTTATAGGATGAAGAAACTTTTCTCTTGCTCCATGAAGTAGCCTCTAAGATCATTTATTAGAATCCCACAGGGATCTAGGGAACATAATTTGAAAACCATTGACTTAGATTCCCTCAATAATCTATTTAAAAAATTCATACAGTGAAGAAACGAACTAGAAAAATCAGCTCACTGGCCCAGAGAGAAAACAAGGAAGCTTGTTAGGCTTTGCCTGAGCTGGTCCATGTGTGAAAAAAATGGAAAAAAATCTTCTGAGACTATATTACCAAAAGCCTCTTTCTGTAATGTGACTGGGGTTTGAATTTGTACCCTGAACATCATGGCCCTGGAGTTCCTGCACTAAGAAAGTAGCTTTAAAAGGTGATTCCAGGCTGATAACACATCTAGAATGATTTGCAGAGGCAACTGCAAAACCCTCAATACAGGTTGCATAAGATTTCGACATTTAAAGTCCTGTCAAACTTGAGCTCGAAACCCAAAATTCAAAATCTGCTATAAACGGTGGTATACTAGTAAACCAACTCTAAAAAGAAAAAAAGAATTACTCTGATTTGTAGCCTTTGCCAATTCTCATAGTATAAATACTCCTACCATGACTGATTTCAAGCTACTAATGTGAATGTAAAGTCACTAAATGCAAAGTTGGGAAGAGATGCATGGTATCAATTCTTGCAAGCTGACTCCGGCACATTACTTATGAATACTATCAAGAGACTTAACCAATGCTTACAAGAAACCCCTTCTTGAATCAGATAATACAGTTAAAGACCTAAAAGAAGGAACTAAAACCATAAGTAAATAAAAGTCACCATAAAAAAAGAACAGGAAGATCTGACAACTTCCCCACTAGAATTTCTAGAAATTAAGGATATAGATAAGGAAACAAAACTTCAATGGATAGTGTGGTAGGCACAATTTTACCCTCTTCCCCAATGATCTCTGGCCTTCGTGTTACTCCCATGGCTATAAAATATTACATAGCAAAAAGAATTTTACAGATGTAATTAAAGTTACTAATCAGCTGACCTTAATATAAAGAGGTTATTTTAGATTATCCAGGAAAGCCCAATGTAATCATATAAACCCTAAAAAGCAACAGAAAAAGGTAGAACATGGAGTGAGAGAGATGTAGCAGAAAGTTAAGTTAGAGAGATCTCAAGAATGAGAAGGATTTGATGCACAATTGTTAGCTTGAAGATGAAAGGAGATCACATGACAGGGAAGCAGTAACTTCAGCCCTGCAACTGCAAAGAACTGAATTCTTCCAATCAACAGTGAGTTTGGAAGAAGCCTCCAAGTCCTGTATGAGAACCACAGGCATGGCAAATACCTTAATTGAAGCTCAGCAATTCCTTAAACAGAATATCCCAAAACTAATTGGGCCTGTATCTTACACCATACACAAAAATCAATATCATGCTAGACATCTGATATATAATAAATGGGTGTTGTTTGAAGCTGCTAAGTTTCTGGAAATTTGTTATGACAGCAGTAGAAAACTAAAAACAGATAACAGATTAAACACAGCTGAAGGTAGCACTCATAAAGTAAAAAATAGAACTGAAAAAATTATGCAAAATGTAGACAGAGAAATAAAGAGGTGGAAAACATGAAACAGTAGTAAGAATGGAAAAATGAGAAATTCCAACACACGTCTAATAGGAGTATATGAAGAAGACAATAAATTGAATGAAAAACAATATTTGATGAGTTATTGGCTAAGGATTTTCAAGAATGAGTGAAAAGCATAAATTCCATGTTAATGTTGTTAAATGAGTTCCAAGAATGGTAAATAAAAACAAATTCACACCTGGATGTGTTGTAGTATTGAAAAACACCAAAGTCAAAGAGAAAAACCTTTACAACCTTTAAGGTCAACTGATTAGTAACTTTAATTACATCTGTAAAACTCTGAAAGAAAGGCATTGCAGCTATTACATCAACTGCAACAACTGAAGTCAGAAGGATAGAATTATATATTTAAAGACTGACAATAAAAATTATTACTAACTCAAAACATTGAGAAGACAAGCCACAGACTGAGAGAAAATATTTGCAAAAGACATCTGGTACAAGACTCTTATCTAAAATATACTAAGAACTCTTAAAACTCAACAATAAAAAAAAAAACAAGCTGATTTTAAAATGGAAGAATTAGCATGAGCAATCAGACAAGGAAAAGAAGCAAAATACATCCAATTTGGAAAGAAACAGGTAAAATGATCTGTTTTCAGATGATATGATCCCATATATAAAAACTCCTTCAGACTCCACAAAAAACCTGTTAAAACTGACAAATGAATTCAGTAATGTTGCAGGATCCAAAAGAAACACAAAAATTAGTTGTGTGTTTTTACACCAATCATGATCTACCCAAAAAGGAAATCAAGAAAAAAATACCATTTATAATAGCATCAAAAAAAATAAAATAAAAATTTTAGGAGTAAATTTAACCAAGGAGGTGAGAGATCTGTAGCCTGAAAACTGTAAAACATCAATGAAAGAAATTGAAGACACAAATAAATGGAAGGATGTCTCTTGTTCATGGATTGGAAGAATTAACATTGTTAAAATGTCCATACTACTCAAAGCGATATACAGATTCAGCATAACCCCTATCAAACTCCAGTGCCATTTTTCACAGAAATGAAAAAATATTCTAAAATTTGTATGAAACCACAAAAGACCCTGAAGAACCAAAGCAATCTTGAGGAAAAAGAATACAGTTGGAGACATCACACTTCCTGATTTCAAATTATATTACAAAACTATAGCAATCAAAACAGTATGGCACAGACATAAAAACAGACACATAGACCAGTGGAATGAAATATGGAGGACAGAAATAATTCCAAGCAATATACAGTCAACTAATTTTTGACAAAGGCATCAAAAATTTACAAAAAGAAAGGATAGTAAATGGTGTTGGGATAACTGGATATTCACATACAAAAGAATAGAATCGGGCCGTTACCATACATAAAAATAAATTCAAATTGTTTTAAAGTCTTAAACATAAGGACTGAAGCCATAAAACTACTTAAAGAAAACATCAGGAAAAAGCTTGTTGACTTTCGTCTTGATAATTTTTTTTTAATAGGACACCAAAAGCTCAGGCAACAGTAGGAAAAATAGCCAAGTGGGACTACATCAAGCTAAAAAATTCTGCACAGCAATACAAACAATTAACAAAATGAAAATACAACCTAGAGATTGGGGAAAATATTTGCAGACAGTATAGCTGATAAGGGGTTAATATAAAAGATATATAGGGAACTCACACAACTTAATAGCAAATAAACAAACAACTGGATGAAAAAAATGGGCAAAGGACCTGAATAGACATTTTCCCAAAGAAGACATACAAATTGACAACAAATATATGAAGAAATGCTCAACATCATTATCATCAGGGACATTCAAATCAAAGCAATAATAAAATATCACCTCACATTTGTTAGGAAGACTATTGTCAAAAACATAAAAGATAGCAAGTGTTGGCGAGGATGTGGAGAAAAGGAAATTACTGTACACTGTTGGTGGGAATGTAAATTGTTACAGCCATTCTGGGAAACCATTCTGGAGTTGCCTCAAAAAAATTAAAAATAGAGCTACCATAAGATTCAGAAGTCCCTCTTCTGGGTATATATGCAAAGGAAATGATATTAGAACCTCAAAGAGATATCTGTGCACTCATGTTCATTGCAGCACTGTTTATAATAGCCAACATGCAGAAACAATCTAAGCATCTGCTGATGGAAGAATGGAAAAAGAAATTATGGAAATTTGATAAGAGAGTAGATTTCAGGTGCTCTCAACATACAAAAGTGTAACTATGTGAAGAGATGGATATGTTAATTTGCTTGACTGTAGTAATCGTTTTACCAAGTATATGTGTATGAAAACATCATGTTGCATACCTTAAAAATAATCATAGAAAATAGGTAAAATATCTCAACCGACACATTACCAAAGAAAATATACAGATGGCAAATGAGCATATGAAAGGATGCCCAACATCTTACATCATTAGGGCAGACTTTAGTAGGGGCAGGGAGTTGAAATCAGAGGTGTCCATAAAAATATAAAATTCCTGGGTATTCTGAGAAATCTTGGGGAGGGCAGTAGGCTTTCTCAGGATGTGGGCTCAATCCAATCTTATTTAGATTTTTTCAGGCATGGGGAAAGCCCTAGAGGAAATCTGTTACATGACAAGCCAAAGGAATGGGGTCCTATCTTGGTGAAGCTCTCAGTCATGGAAAGGACTGAAGTCAGTGCATACATTCAAACTCCCAGTAATGGGCCACTTGTGAGGCCTAAATGGGAAGAGAGAATTCAGATTCACAATACCTTCCAGTGACTGGGAGGTTGGCTCCTTGTAGCTCTGCCTCTTTGGCTGTCAAGGTCCCAGATGATCCTCCAGATGTACACCTTAGCCTGGGGGCCAAGAGAACACCTTTTATATTTAACCTTTGTCTTGTTTGTCAGTGGTCGAGGATGCTTTAGACACTTGCAGAAATTTTTTTGCCAGATCTGGGAATCAGGAGCAAAGCAATCTCAGTAAGTATAATCACATGTGGAGAAGTTCATGTGCTAACTCTAATGGTGTTGAGGGATTTTATTTGTACTATTTTACCAGTCTGATTCCCAGGCACATAGGGAATATTTATCACCTACAGTATAGGAACAGTTTGAAAAATAACAGTCTAAATACCACTATGTTCAGAAGTCTCCAGCACTAAGTGTGGGCTCTGAAAAAAAAAATATTCAATTTTCCAGAAGAGAGAGCCCACCTGCTCTTTCCAGGAAAAATGCCCATCCCAGATTCTGGAGGGGAAACTCAGAATGTTCTTATCATAAGCTCATGCTGCTGGGTCAGACATAATTCAGAAAAATGACCACTGAACCCCAAGTTTCAGCCTAATGTGGGCATTCCAAGGACAGCATTCAGCTAAGTAGTGACTCATTTCCACTTGGTTTGGTTTGTGGGAGTAACAAGGCATCGCTCCCTTGACTGTAGACAGGAGGTATAAATGGCTCAAGCACCCTCCCCGATTTGCAGACTCAAGGTTCCATTCTAAAGCCAAAAAGCAAGGCAAACTGAAATATGCCCAGTATTATTCATTGGCTTCCTAGTTCTCGCTATATTTTTGAGACCCAGTTTGAGTGACTAATAGCATATAGATTTTCAATAAAAAATACACCTAAAATCAGTTCATAAATTCAAGCATATTTGGAAAGAATTTGAACAATATGTATTCTCTCAGGCTAGACATGAAATAGATCTGTTTGTTTGCCAAGCAGGGTTTTGGTTGGTAAACTCAAACCTTGCTTCCATTGACATAAAGCAAGATGCAGCAGAACTATGAACATTATCCATGATACCATGTTTTCCCGGTTGCCAGCACATGTCCATGTTAAGATGTACCCTGAGACATAGGAGGCCTTTCTAGGACAAGAATTCTAAGACAGAATCATCCTTTGGCAAGGGCGTGATGACCCACACATGATCTTCAGGCTCCCCGACCCTCACCTGTCTGTCTTTTTCTGAGACCTTTCCTCCTCATGGATGCTCATTGCCCCAGGTCCTCATGTGCTCTCACATCTCTAAAATATGCCAATAGGAAAGAGATGTGCTAAGGCATGATCAGGAAGGCTTTGTCTGCAACCTCCTCTGAATTATTTATATTTTACTCTGGGAATCAACTTCTCTCTCCACCTTAAAAACAAATCAAACAAAACATTTTCTGTTTGCTGGTGGTTTGGCAATCCCTAGACTTTTGGATTTTATAAATGAGTAAATTTTATATAAAAGATTCCAGGACTCAAAGAGGACTGGCAAACCATTATTTTGTTAAGTAAGGACAATAACTAATGGCCATATCACATCATTTATAAGACAAATAGTATTTTAATGTGAAATGATAGAAAACCACAATTTCAGAATAAAAGATAGTCTTCAACAGGTAAGAGATATATATATACATCATATATATGTTGAACACAGGTACAAATGATATATATGATATATATCATATATAAATGACGTATCATTTATATGTATCTTTATATCATTTATATATATATATATCATTTGTACCTATGTTTAACATTGTCCTCATTTTTTATCTAATCTCTTTTCATATGAGGAAACCATCATCATGGACCATTATAGTCCATGAACCAGCATGGGTGCAGATGCTTGGAGTTGCAGGGTTAGTAGCTGACCTTCAGCTGGTGAGATGCTCGCTAATACGTTTGTTGAGAAGGAGCCTCAACAGGATAGGGGGGCCAGAAATGTGACTCTTGAGATCAGGTGATCTTGAGGAAAGATGCTGAATTTGGGAGAATATGTAGACAGGAAAAGAGAGAAGATCTTGAGGACTCCAGATGATCTGACTAAGGGCACATGGATTGAGGTGGGTAGAAGTGGGGACAGGGTGTCTGGTGAAAAGTAATTCACATCAGGGACTGAAGAGAAGAGAAGCAATGAAAAGTCCCTAAGAACCATGACTATGAACTCACAAGGGCTCATTTAGAATGTTCTGTGGACAAGGACTAAGGAACATTGATTGATTGATTGATTGATTGCATGAGATTCATTTGATTAATTCATGAAAGTATTTGTCTAAAAAGCAATTGTTGAGTCAGGTAATGCACTAAGGACTGGGGCTATGGAAGTTAATAAGGTACAGTATTTGTCCTCAGATATGCATAATTATTTACAAATGGTATACAGTCATACATTGAATAACAATGTTTTGGTTAATGATGAACGGCACTTATGATGGTAGGTCCTAGAGATTATAATAGAGCTGAAAAACTTTTATTGCTTAATGACATCATAGCCATCCAAACATAATAGTATAATGCATTACTCGCATGTTTATGGTGATACTGGTGTAAACAAACCTACTGCACTGCCAGTTGTATAAGAGTATATAGCATATAACAATTATGAAAAAACAATGCATACTATTTGATAGTAATAATAAATGACCATATTACTGCTCTTATGTATTTACTATACTATACTTTTTATTGTTGGGGCGTACTCCTTCTACTTACTAAAAGTAGTTAACTATAAAACAGCCCCAGGCAGGTGCTTCAGGAGGAATTCCAGAAGGCTATATTGTTATCACAGGAGATGACAGCTCCCTGAGTGTTATTGCTCCTGAAGACCTTCCAGTGGGACAAGACATGGAGGTGAAAGACAATGATATTGATTATTCTGACCCTATGTAGGTCTATGCAAATACGTGTGTGTCTTAGTTCTTTTTAAAAAATGTTTAAAAAGTAAAAAAAAGGAAAAATTAAGATATAAAAAAGTATTTATGCAGCTGGACAAAATGTGTTTGTGTCTTAACCTAAGTAGTATTACAAAAGAGTCCAAAAGTTACAAATAATTAAAAAGCTTATAAAGTAAAAATGTTACAGTAAGCTCAGATTAATTTATTATTGAAGAAAAAATTTTAAAAAATAAATTTAGTGTAGCCTAAGTGTACAGTGTTTGTAAAGTCTATTGTGGTGTATGGTAATGACCTAGGCCTTCACATTCACTTCCCACTCACCCAGAGCAACTTACAGTCCTGTAAGCTCTATCCATGGTAAATGCCCTATCCAGGTGTAGCATTAAAAAAAACTTTTATACCGTATTTTTACTGTACCTTTTTATGTTTAGATATGTTTAGAGACATAAATACTTACCATTACATTACATTGATTACAGTATTCATTACAGAAACATACTGTACAGGTTTGTAGCCTGGGAG
This sequence comes from Mandrillus leucophaeus, assembly GCF_000951045.1. Taxonomy (NCBI): domain Eukaryota; kingdom Metazoa; phylum Chordata; class Mammalia; order Primates; family Cercopithecidae; genus Mandrillus; species Mandrillus leucophaeus. The sequence goes on along the minus strand of NW_012098655.1, from coordinate 275,479 downwards.
CCATAGGCTATACCATATAGCCTACGTGCGTAGTAAGTCATACCATACAGGTTTGTTCACTCTATGATGTTCGCACAACAACAAAGTCACCTAATGATGCATTTCTTAGAATGTATCCCTATCGTTAAGTGATACATGACTGTATATGTGCTAATATATTTTATGTATTAGATACGTTATAAAACATACCCTGACATGAAAATTAAATGAGGATAATACAAAAATGATTATAAATAGAAGTTCTGAGATTATCTTCCTGTGGACTATTTTCCTGGGCTGTGTACACTCCCTGTTTGGAGACTGTTGGCCAAATGAGGTGCGAGCAACTTGAGAGAGGGAGACTGGCAAGCAGGAGGGCTGATGACTTTGGGGAAAGGAATAGCGCCATGAGGCTAAGGCATAGACATGGGGCTCAAAGAGAGAGTGGCACGAGTTTCTTAGGACCAGAGAGAAAAGAGGGAAAAGCAATGCAGTGAGTGGAAATGAAGCAAAACAAAGAGAAGAAAGGATGTGTAGCTTGGGGCTGGGGGAATAAATAGGGTGATTAAAAAAACTGGTGAGTGCTCACTGAGGTGGAGCTTATGGAGAGAAAGGGAGCTAGAAACTCTGGTTGCAGTGGATCTGGCTTATGTGGACTCGGCTAAGTGAGCAGCATGAGGCTAGCTTGTGACTTACCTACTGTTGATACGAGGTACACCCCATAGTCATACAGTGATGACTGATGGCTTGTGCTCAACTGCAGAGTACAGGGTGGGAAGGGCTTATGTGAGACTGGAAAGAGAGAAACCCATAAATCTCGATGGAGAAATCTGGCGCTGATTCTGATAGGCTTGTAGGTCACAGGGCACTGTGACTCAGTGTTAGCTTTTTGAGTCATTTGATAACAGCACTGGGGTGACCAGTCATCCTGGTTTGCTCAGGACTGTCCTGGTTATGTGACTGAAAGTCCCAGGTCCCAGAAAACCCCTGAGTTTCAGGCAGTGGTGCTTCAAAACACTTGTAGTAAAGGTCCTGTAGAGGGACTGCGTTTTCCAAACCAAAGTGTTTAAGTGAATGAATGGAGGAGGAGCATCCCCTCTGACTTCTTAGATACATAGAATTTTTTTTTTTTTTTAGGCTGGGCGTGGTAGCTCACACCTGTAATCCCAGCACTTTGGGAGGCCAAAGTGAGCTAATTGCTTGAGCTTAGGAGTTTGAGACCAGCCTGGACAACACGACGAAATCCCGCCTCTACAAAAGAATACCAAAATAGCTGGGCATGGTGGCATGCACCTGTAATTCTAGCTACTTGGGAGGCTGAGGTGGGAGGATCACTTGAGCCCAGGAGGTCGAGGCTGCAATGAATCATGATATGGCACCACTGCCCTCCAGCCAGGGCAACAGAGCAAGACCCTGTCTCAAAAAAATTTTTAAATATAAAATTAAATAACCTTTAGTTAACGTATATAATAAGTTAACTTTGTAATGACACTAAGATGGGAGGAAATCCCCCGTGTGGGAAGTGTTAGGGCTGATGGCCATAAACATTTTAATTTAACCACCACATATGCTTTATCTAAGCTGACTTTCAGTATCAGGAGTGGACTCTGTTTCCTGCTCTCAGGAATCACGAGGAGAGTGAAGCAAGAGAGCAAACAAGGTAGGGAGGACTGGTTTCTGTTTGACTAGCTGTAGGCCTGCTTGCCTTCCTGCCACCTCCCAGTGTTCAACACATCAACTGCAGGTTCACCTTTAGGTTCTTTTATTCAGGGAGCTAAAAACTTACTCAAATGGTTTCTGAGTCATGGGGAAAATTAAGACTCCAACCTGCATTTTCTTTCACAAAAGTTTTAAGTTACAATGTTTAGTTTTTTATTTTCACAAAAGTAATATAAACGATAATATAAAAGTGAAAGAATAAAAAATTTCCAAAAAATTCAAAGGCAGGATGAATAGGTGGAGCACAGGGGTTTCTTAGGGCAGTGAAACCACTGTATGATGCTACGATGGTGGATCCATTACACATTTGTCATTATACACATGTTCAAACCCATAGAGTGCGCAACACCGAGAGTAAACCCTAAAGTCAACTATGGACTGTGGATGATAATGATGTGTCAATGAAGGTTCGTCAATAGCAAGAAAGGTACCACTCTGTGGGGGATGTTGATAATGTGGGAGGCTCTTAATGTGTGGGATATAGGGGCACAGTGTATATGGAAAATATGTCTATCTTCCTCTCAGTTTTGCTGTGAACATAAAACTGTTCTAAAAAAGCAAGTTCTAATAATGAATAAATAAAAGGAAAACATTCCTCAATCCAACAAAGCATAGAGAATAAACTCTGTAAGAGATACTATTGTTAACATTTTGTCTTTATTTACCTCTTGTCTTCTTTCCCTGAATACATACGTTTTACATATTTGGGATCAGACTGCACGTACACATTTTATTATGTTTTTTCATTTAACTTTATATTTGTCAAAAATATTTTCTTCATTAAAAACCCATTGCAAGCATAAATTTTAATATGTTATCATGTGGATGTATCATGTTTATTTAACCTTTCTCCCACTGTTTATTCAGGTTGTTACCAGTGTTTACTTTTTGAAAAATTAGAATCTTTGATTTTTGAAATCTTGATGGGAAGAAGTAATTACACAATGTAAAGTACATACCCACTTGTGATTTCAGGGGAAAATGTGTTGTTACATCCAATCATAACGTAGATGTTTGTTTACTTATAATTCAAGTGTACTGATGTGTAGGGAGCTTTCTCTCTCTCTCTCTCTCTTTTTTTTTTTTTTTTGGTATATGCTTGAGTCGGAGTTGTATCTCTGCAGAATATGTTTATTTATTTGGTAAGAAGAAGTAAATGGAGTAAAACAAATTTTTTTTTTCTCAGTTTGAAATGTAACTGCTCTATTCCTAAAGAAGGACTTGTTCTCCTGAATGGGGCTCTGCATGTCTATGTACATACGTGGTTACCTAGAGCACTCGGCCTCTTAAGATCTAGATAAGATAGTTCTATCACTCATTCTATAGCTCATGGATCTCCAAAGTCCCACCCAAGATTTCTGCAGTTTCCTGAGCAGCTTGGTTCTCATCACCTCTGCCTCTGAGATCCTGCTTCCTTGCACCTGTTCCTGTTACATACCACGTGTACCCAGATCTCACATCCAGCTTCTTCCTCAATTTCCACAATACAAATTCACACAGAGCATCTGAATGTGAAGAAATAATAATAATGACTGCTGACGTTTATTGAGTACTTACACTGAATCAGGAGAACTTCAGAGGCATAGCTCGATTGGATCTTCATAACAACCCTATGAAATGGGCATTCTAAATACTCCAACTTTACAGGTAAAGAAAGTGAGGTACTGAGAGATTAGGTACAATTTATATGCAAGTATGTTTACTAAAACATTCACTTATTCAAAAGATTAGTAAGCATCGTAATAATTTTGCAAAGTGGTGGGGATTCAATGGAGAAAATTACAGACATCGTATTGGCCCTCAGGAAGCCCACAGTTTAGAGGCAGGAAACAGACAACTAAATCATCAGAGGGGGCAGAGCAAGATGGTGGAATAGAAGCCTCCACCAATCATCTCCCCACCCCACAAGGACACCAATTTAACAAATATTGACACAAAAAATCACCTTCATAAGGACTAAAACGAAGGTAAACACCCCAGTACGTGGTTTTAACTTTTATCACTGAAAGAGGCATTGAAGAGGTAGGAAAGACAGTCTTGAATCGCCAGTGCCACCCCTCCTCTATCCTCCAGCAGTGGCGGTGTGGTGTGGAGAGTGTCTTTGGGCTCCAGGGGAGGAAGACTACAGCATTTGTGAGGCATTGAACTCAGTGCTGCCCTATGATAACAGAAAACAAAACTGGACCAAACTCAGCTGACACCCACCCATGGAGGGAGCATTTAAACCAGCCTTTGCCAGAGGAGAATTGTTGATCCCTGTGGTCCAAACTTGAGTTCCCCCCAGCCTCGCCTCCATGGGCTAAAGTACTCCAGGTTTCTGAATGAACTTGAAAGGCGGTTTAGGCCCCATAGACTGGAACTCCTGGGTGAGTCCGAGTGCTGAACTGCACCCTGAGCCAGTGGACTGGGGTTGTGGGGGTGTGACCTCCTGAGACACCAGCTGGGGCAGCTAAAGGAATGCTGGCATCTTTTTTCCCCTCATCCAGGCTAAGCAGCTCACAGCTTCAAAAGAGACTTCCCCCCTCTGCTTGAGGAGAGAAAAGGGAAGCTTGGGGAGGACTGTCTTGCATCTTGGATACCAGCTCAGCCACAGCAGGTTAGGGCATTGGTCAGAGTTGTAAGACCCACTTTTTAGGCCTTAGTCCTCAGACATTTCTAGACACATGCTGGACCAGAAAGAAACCTGCTGTCTTAAAGGGAAGGACGCAGTCCTGGCAGGATTCATCGCCTGCTAACTGAAGAGCCCTTGGGCACTGTATAATCAGCAGCAATGCCCAGGTACTACATTGAGGACCTTGGATGAATCTTATGAAACTTGCTGGCTTCAGGTGAGGCTCAGCACATTCCCAGATGTGGTGGCTATGGGGTGAGACTCCTTCCACTTGAGAAAAGTGGAGGAAAATGCAAGGGGATCTTGTCTTGCACCTTAAGTGCCAGTTTGGCCACAGGCGGGTAGAGCACAAAGCAGGCTCTTGGGGCCCTCTGTTCCAGGACTTGGCTCTTAGATGACATTTCTGGACCTGTCCTGGGCCAGAAGGGAGCCCATTGCCCTGAAGGGCGAGTCCCAGGCCAGGAAGCATTCATCACAAACTGACTGAAGAGCCCTTGGGCCTTAAGAGAACATTGATGGTAGTCTGGCAGTACTCCCTGTAGGCCTGTGGTGGCAGTGGCCAAGGGGTGAGGTTCCTCTGCCTTCGGAAAGGGAAGGAAAGAATGGGAAGGACTGCATCTTGTGGTCTGAGTGCCATCTCAGCTGCAGTAAAATATAACATCAGGTAGACTTCTAAGGTTTTTGACTCTAGTCACTGGCTCCCAGACAGCACATCTGGACATGCCTGGGGCCTGGAGGAACTTACCACCCTGAAGGGAAGGATACAAGTCTGGCTGACTTTGCCACCTGCTGATTGTAGAGCTCCAGGGTCTTGAGTCAACATAGGTCATAGGCAGGGAGTGGTTACAGCAGGCCTTGGGTGAGACCCAATGATGTGCTGGCTTCATGTCTGACCCAGTAAAGTCCTAGTGGTGGTGGTCACAGAAAAAGAAATAAAAAAAAAAATCCAATTTACGATAGCCACAAATAAAATTACATACCTAGGAATTAACTTACTTAAAGAAGTGAAAGCTCTCTATAATGAAAACTATAAAACACTGATGAAAGAAACTGAAGAGGATGCCAAAAAATGAAAAGATATTCCATGTTCATGGATTGGAAGAATCAATAATGTTAAAATGTTCATACTACTCAAAGCAATCTACAGATTCAATGCAATCCTGATCAAAATATCAATGACAGGCCAGGCATGGTGGTTCATGCTTGTAATCCCAGCACTTTGGGAGGCTGAGACAGGTGGATCACTTGAGGTTAGGAGTTCGAGACCAGCCTGACCAAGATAGTGAAACCCTATCTCTACTAAAAATACAAAAATTAGCCAGGCGTGATGGCGTGCACCTGTAATCCCAGCTACTTGGGAGGCTGAGGCAGAAGAATCGCTTGAACCCGGGAGGTGGAGGTTGCAGTGAGGCAAGAACATGCCACAGCACTCCAGCCGGGACAACAGAGTGAGACTCCATTTCAAAAAACAAACAAACAAACAACAAATGACATTTTTCACAGAAATAGAAAAAAAAATCCTAAAATTTATATGGAATCACAGAAGACTCAGAATAGCAAAAACGATCCCAAGCAAAAAGAACAAAACCGGTGGAATCACATTGCCTTACTTCAAATTACACTACAGAGCTATAGTAACCAAACAGCATAGTACTGGCACAAAAACAGACACATAGGCCAATGGAACAGAACAAAGAACCCAGAAACAAATCCACACACCGACAGTGAACTCATTTGCAACAAAGGTGCCAAGAGCATTCACTTGGGAAAAGACAGTCTCTTCAATAAATGGTGCTGGGGAAATTGGATATCCATATGCAGAAGAAGGGAACTAGACTCCTGCCATATACAAAAATCAAATCAAAATGAATTAAGGACTTAAATCTAAGACCCCAAACAATGAAACAACTATAAGAAAACATTAGGAAAATCTCCAGGACATTGGTCTGGGCAAAAATTTCTTGAGTAGTACCCCACAAACACAGGCAACCAATGCAAAAATGGACAAATGAAATCACATCAAGTTAAAAAGCATCTGCACAGCAAAGCAAATAATCAAAAAAATGAAGAGACAACTCACAGAATGGGAGAAAATATTTGCAAACTACCCATATGGCAAGGGATTAACAAACAGAATATATAAGGAACTCAAACAACTCTATAGGAAAAATATCTAAGAATCTGATTAAAAACTAGGCAAAAGATTTCAGTAGACATTTCTCAAAAGAAGACATACACATGGCAACAGGCATATGAAAAGGTGCTCAACATCACTGATCATCACAGAAATGCAAATCAAAACTACAATGAGATAGCATCTCACCCCAGTTAAGATGGCTTATATTCAAAATATAGGTAATAACAAATGCTAGTGAGGAGGTAGAGAAAAGGAAACCCTCATATACTGTTGGTGGGAATGTATGTTAGTATAACCACTATGGAGAACAGTTTGGAGGTTCCCCAAAAAACTGAAAATAGAGCTATCATATGATCCAGCAATTCTACTGCTGGGTATATACCCAGAAGACAGGAAATCGGTATATCGAAGAGTTATATGCGCCTCCATGTTTGTTGCAGCACTGTTCACAATAGCCAAACTTTGGAAGCAATCTCAGTGTCCATCCACAGATGAATGGATAAGGAAAATGTGGTACATATACACAATGGAGTAGTATTCAGTCATAAAAAAGAATGAGATCCTATCATTTACAACAACGTGGATGGAACTGGAGGTCATTAGGCTAAGTGAAATAAACCAGGCACAAAAAGACAAGCATCACATGTTCTCATTTATTTCTGGGATCTAAAAATCGAAACAATTGACTCATGAAGCTAGAGAGCAGAAAGATGGTTACCAGAGCCTGGGAAGGGTAGTGGGAGGGTGGGAGTAGGGAGGTGGGGATAGTTAATAGCTACAAAAAAATGCTCAGAAAGAATGAATAATACCTACTATTTGATAGCACAACAGAGTGACTACAGTCAATAATAACTTAATTGTACATTATAAAGTCACTGAAGGAGCACAATTGGATTGTTGATAGTGCAAAGGATAAATACTTGAGGGGATGGATACCTCATTTTACATGATGTAATTTTTACATATTACATGCCTGTATCAAAACATCTTATTTACCCCATAAATATATATATCTGCTGTATATAGATCCATATATCCACAAAAATTAAAATACAAAATTAAAAAAAGAAATTATCAAAAACATGAATTAGGTGAGGTACAGACTGGTACTCCAGATAATTTTATTTAATCTTTGTAGTTGTGGAAACTTCTTGAATGAAGTGATATCTAATGGAAACCTGAGAGATGACTGGAAGTGAGCCAGAAAATGGGAGAAGAACCAGAGAGCAGTGGGTGCAAAGGCTGAGAATGAAGGGCGAGTATGATGAGGCCATGTGGTTGGAGGTTGGAGTGGCTGCAGCAGAATGAGGTGGGGGTGAATGGTGAGAGGGGTGAGGGAATTGGGCAAAAGCAAGGACATAGAGGCCTTGTAGGCCAGGGAGGCTCTTATAGGCCTGTTAAAGATTTTAGACTCCATCCCAAGGGTAATGGCAAGCCAACGAAGGGTTTAGCCAGAAAAGGGACATGATCGTATTTACATCTTAGAAGGTTACTTTGGTTGCATATGGAGGATGAAATGGACTAGTGGGAAACTAACAGCAGGAAACCCAGAAGGCTTTGCATGGGCCAAGCAAGAACTTATGGTGTCCTTGACTCCAGAAATCTCAATGCCAATGGAGAGAAGTAGATGGATTTGAAATATACTCAGAAGGTTGTATTGGTCAGGGTTCTTAGTTGCAAAAAATAGAATCTATTCCAGGAGATTTAATCGGGAAGAGATTTATTATAGGATATTAGGTAGCTGACAGAACATTCAGGAAGGCTCACCCAATAGACTCTAGTCTGAGCTTTTGGAAAAATACTCTAACGGGGATGGTAGAGAAATCCTTTTGTCATGGTCAAAAAGCTGCCCTGTGACTACAAAACCCAGAACCACAGGGCCTCTGCTACTATCCATACCAGCAACAGGAATGCCCCATGCTCTGCCGAATGCAGTTATGATAAAAGCCTCATGCACATTCATTTAATTAGAAGAACCTTAATCATATACATACCCCCAATGACAAAGAAGCAAGAGAAAGATACAACCTTTGTACAGGAAGGAATGCTAGAAAGTAACCGGAATGGTTTTGAATGAACCAGCCTGCAGTACATGTCCCAGAGCTGGCAGGGTCAATAGATTTTGGTGGTTGAGAAGAGTAAGAGAAAAGAGGGTGTTAAGAAAGCTGTCTAACTTCTGGTGTGGTATCTGAGGGGATTGTGGTAGATTATATTGAAATAAGAAAAAAACATGGGAGAAGGAAAACCACTTTGGAGGTTGGAGAAAGGGGAGGGATGAGCTCAGTTGGCTATGGTATGACTATGAGGTATCTTGGTCTGCGTATATAGAAGTGTCACATAAATAGTTAGATGTAGGGATTTGGAGGTGTAGGTTTCTGAATCATCAACATATGAATGTCATATGTTGAGAGAGACAAGATGGTCATTAGAGAAACAAAATCATGTAGGAAGAGACCGCAGAATCTGTAGCACGGAGAGTCATGGACAGAACCTTTAGGAATACTACCAACACTTAGAGGACAGACAGAGCAAGAGGCATCAGCAAAGAGACTGGGAAGTGTTGACTTCCCAGTCTCCCAGGTGGGAGGAGATTGAGGAAGTGGGATCACGGAAGGCAAGATAAAAGAATGCCTGAAGGAGAAGTGAGTGTGACACTGCTGAATGCCAGTAGAGGTCAAGCAGGTAGAGGACTGAGGGATGTCCAGTGGATTGAACGACAAGGGGGTCATTGGTGACTCTTCAGGGCATAATTTTAATAGCGTGATAAGGAAGAAAGCCAGAATACAGGGAGTGGAGGAGTGAATAGGATGTCAGAAAGGGAAGAGAAAAATAGAAGATGTGTCTTCCCATATGTTTGTCCGTGAAAGGAGAAACAACAGTGGAAAGGAGCATGGGGTTGAAGGAAAATTGGGGGTGAAGGGGGGAAGGCATGGCTACAGTGTATAAATGGTGATGAGAAACTAGGAGAGAAGAGACAGATTCAGAAAAGAGAGCGATAATTGAGAGATTGAGGTCCCTGAGAAAATAGATGGGGTTAAGCCAGAGTTTAGGCCAGCAGAAAATTCATACAGACAATTCATTTTTATTCATTCATTCAATTTATTTTCTTTCTGAGCCATCTGCCTCCTGAAGCTGTTGAGGAGTTCAGAATCCACCATACATTTCCTCATTTAATCATCCTTCTGTTTCCTCTCTATTTGCTTGTCCCTCCATCCCTCCCTCCCTCTCTCCCTTCCTTCCTCTTTTATTTCCTTTCTTCCATCATTTATTTATTGATAACTTTCTTTGAGCCAGACTCTGTGCTAGGTGCAGAGGATACAATGGTGAATAAAACACCTGTAGCCTGTTTTCATTGAGCTGATAGAATAATAGGGAGAGAGACATTAATCACACCACAATTATAAACCTGAAATTATAACAGTGATAAGAGGCACAAGGGAGAGGCTCATGGTGCTGTTATAGCATATAATAGGGTGGATTGCGCTAGTCTGGAGAGTTCAGGAAAAGCTTCTCTGAGAAAGTGGAAATTGAGCTGAGATGTGAAAGATGAGCAGATATTCACTAGGCAAAGAGGGGTAGGTGGCTGGAAGCAAACAGTATTGTCTGTAATAGGAATGAACTTTAGATACACCAAAATGTCCAACAATGGGTTTTTTTTTCTATAAATTATGGTGCATCCACATGATAAAATAATGTGCAGCCTGGCCAGGCACAGTGGTTCACGCCTATAATCCCAGCACTTTGGGAGGCCAAGGTGGGCGGAATACTTGAGGTCAGGAGTTCAAGACCAGCCTGGCCAACATGGAGAAATCCCGTCTCTACTAAAAATACAAAGATTAGCTGGGCATGGTAACATGCACCTGTAATCCCAGGTACTCAGGAGGCTGAGGCTGGAGAATCGCTTGAACCTGAGAGGCGGAGGGTTCAGCCTGGGCAACAAAGTGAGACTCTGTCTCAAAAAAATAAATAAATAAAAAATAAAAAGAGAAAAGAATGCGCAGCCATTTTTAAGAGATGTGTATACTTTGGATGATATGAAAGATGTACTGTTTAGTAAATAGGTCATTAATAATGTTTGGCATGATATCATTTATATAAAAATATTTATGTATAGATAGATAAATGTATAAAATGTCTAGAAGGACAGTAGTGGGGCTTTCTTTCTACGTGAACAGGTACTACATTTGTAATGCAAATAAAAATCAAGAAAGAAATGATCATTTATTCACTAAAATCTGACCCATTTTATATAATTAAGGAAAATCTAAAACATTTCCTGTAACTTCTGATGGGTTTGAGAGAGAGCAATTTGGTAGTAGGCCACTCCAGGAGACAGAGTGGACCAGGGCTGGGTGAGCAAGGGGATATGCACTCAGGTCTCACCAGTTCCAAGTAAGCTGGCATGGGTAGGGAATGAAAGTCCTTCCCATCTGCCTTACCTGGGCTGCAGATGGTGGTGGGCCAGGAGAAGTGCAGTTCCTTTCATGGGCTTGTCCTGAGCCAGGGAAGGGACAGCTTTTTGGCTTGCTTTTCCATCTGAGCCATCTGCTTCCTTCTGCTGGCCCTTGAGTAGGCCAGCGTTCCCAGAGTTCACTGGGAATTTCTCCATTTAGGCTATTTGCTCTTGAATAATCACCATCTCAAATATTCATTAATTTGGCACTCACTCATTTGAATGAATTTATCCATTCATTCACTCACCCATTTACAAATTATTTGTTTACTTAACCAACCTTTTTGCGCTGGGCATTGTGGGGATGAGGAGAGAGGTGGATAGGTTCAGGGTTTGGAGTTCAGGGCTGTCTGCCTGCCTTGGCCAAGGGTGCTGGAGAGCTCCATCTTTCTTCTCCTGTATGCCTCCACTTAGCTGGTGGCTCTCAAACTCAGGGCTTCTCAAACTTGGTGTCCACATGAATCACCTAAGAATTTTGTTAAACTGCAGCTTCCGGTTTGGTGGCTATGGGTGAGGCCTGTGATTCTGCATTTCTGACAAGCTCCCAGTTAAGACCTATGCTGCTAGTCCTCAGACCACACTCTGAGTAGCGGGAGTGTAATTGGTGCTGTCTGGTGGCCAGAAAAACACAGGACACCCAGTTAAATTTGAAATTTAGATAAACCAAGAATTTTGTTTTTAGTATAAGCATATCCCAAGTATTGCATGAGACACATTTATACTGAAAATTTACTACATATACCAAATGTACTTGAGTTTATCTGGAATTCAAATATAACTGAACATCCAGTATTTTTAATTGCTACATCTGGCAATCTTACATATATAATCCTAGCCATAAATGTGAGGCACATATGTAATTCTGTTTTCTAGTATCTGTATTTTAAAAAGTAAAAACAGATAAATTAAATAATATATTTAATCCCATTTATTAAAAATATTATTTCAACATGTAATTAATATCAAATTATTAGTGAGATATTCTATATTCTTTTCTTATACTAAGTCTTTGAAATTTAGTGTGTATTTTACACTTCCATCATCTCAATTTGAAGTAGCCACATTTTATGTACTAAAGAGCTGCATGTGGCTAGTGCCTAGTGCATTGGACAGCACAGGTCTAGATCATCCCAGGTATTTGTCTTTCATGGGCCTGGGCAATGGCAAAGATTAAAAGCTCCCAGGCGATTCCAATGTGCAGCCAGATTGCCACCACTGCTTGGTGGGGCTACCTGGTCACAGCGTTTGGTGATGAGCGGCAGCCGCCACAAGAGGGAGCCAGCCCCTTGGAATACAGGCCCCTTCTCGAAGTCAGCTGAAGTCTCACTAGACAGGGATCAGGAAATGCTGGGCGAGCCCACATGCCCCTGGACCCATTCCTTAGCTTCCCTCACACTCGCTTTCCCAGTTAACATTTTCCACAGTCTGGGCCACTCCTGTGGATCTTTCTGTTAAATTGTTACACAATTATTCCTATTACCTGCAGTATCTTGATCCCTTCCTCCTCCTCCCACTATCATAAGGTCTTCCCCCTTTAGTGGTGTGGGAAGGTACTAAGACTAGGAACCAGGAGTCCAGTAGATTGGCGTCTGGATTCCAGCTCTGATCCTTACTACCTAAAGTCTTTCAGGGCGTCACACAACTGTCCTCAGCTTCCTCACTAGTGTGAAGGTGATGCGAATCTCACAACCATGTCGAGGAAACGCAATGCATGATAATATACTTAGAACTGTGCCCAGGAAGTATTTGTAATAAAGTAAAGCAAAGTAGGTGCTCGGAAAATAGCAGTTCATTTCCGCCCTCCCCTACAAATATGTTGAAGTCGATGTGATACTCCTAGTATATTAGTCCTCAAACCTGGCTGCAACACAGGACCACCTAAGGAGCTTATGAATAAATCCTGTTTCCTGATCCTCTCTCCCAGAGATTCTGATCCAGTAGGACTAGGATGAGGCCAGGGATTATGAACTATGAATTTTAAAGAAGTTCTCCAGGTGATTCTGAGCAGCCAGACTGATACTGATTTTGCAGGGTATTGTTTGGAAACCATTGAAAGTGGAAGGGACAGGGGATTTGGAATTCAGGGTCCTGGGTTTAACTTCTTGTTTTGTTGTTCACTCAGTTTCTCTGAGCTTCAGTTATGATATTTATTAAAGGAGACTAATCCCTCTGCTCAGGAAGTGGTAATATACACAAGGCATCTGGCAGAGGAAGGACTGGGTAGCTCTGGTCTTCCCTTTCGCTATCTTCTCCCTCTTTCCTAATTCCCTGTGTTGCTGACTGTTTCTTGCACAGGTCATTCTTTCTCACCTACCCACAACTGTTCATCACTTTCCTCCACTTGGCATGTTCTCCCTTCTTCTCTCCCTCAGTTACCAGAGCTAGGTTGCCAAACCAACAGCCTCATGGGCTTCCATCTGACTTCAGGTTAGATTTTGTCTTTGGTGTCCTATTGTTTCACTCCTGGTTTCTGATATAAGTTCTTTGAGCCACAAGGAGTTTCCCATTGGACCAGTTCATATAACGCCTTTCCTATCTCCTCACTAGTCAAAGTCCTGCAGGGTGTTGTGGGAAGGGATGGGTTACCTAGGGATGGGGTAAGTCCAAATTCTATGTGGAGAAGAATAAAGAAAAAAACTCCACCAGCTGGGCGTGGTGGCTCATGCCTGTAATCCCAGCACTTTCAGAGGCCAAGATGGGCGGATCACGAGGTCAAGAGAAAAAAAAATTAGCGGGGCATAGTGGTACACGCCTGTAGTCCCAAGTTACTCCGGAGGCTGAGGCAGGAGAATCGTTTGAAACCAGGAGGCGGAGGCTGCAGTGAGTTGAGATCATGCCACTGTACTGCAGCCTGGTGACAGAGCAAGACTCTGTCTAAAACAACAACAACAACAAAAACAACAGCAACAACTCTACCTTCCTTTTCCATTATAGGCTTCTGGCCTGAAACAGGTTTGCTATATAGCAAAACATCAAAAACAAAGCCAAAAGACAAATGACAAACTGGGGCAAACAGGCAAAGGGTTAATATCTTAATCAGTCTCATATATAAATAACATTACATCAGATTTGGAGCTTTTATTAATATCATGGACAGCCATTCTGATTTTTGCATTGAGACCGTAATCATAACTTAAAATGACTGTAGGATTGTCTACTAACTAAGAGTGAGCAGAAAAATCATGGACCTGCTGGAGTTTTCATCTAGTTGCAGAAGAAATTTACACACCCACTGAACAAATTTTAAAATGACAATAAAAGACCCAAAATAAAACTGTATTTTATTATGTCAACAGTGGTGTCTATTAAATGTATCAATCACACCCAGTATTCTGTAACCTTTTTATCTTTTACTTAATATACCACAGAATTTTAAAAATTCAAGTACATCGAGATTTACCTCAAACTTTTGATTCCTTAAATAACTAAAAGTAGATCTACTGTTTGATCTAGCAATCCCACTACTGGGTATCTACCCAGAGGAAAAGAAGTCATTATATGAAAAAGATATTTGCACACACATGTTTATAGCAGCACAATTTGCAATTGCAAAAATATAGAACCAGCCCAAATGCCCATGATTCAACTAGTGGATAAGGAAAATGTGGTATATATATATACCATGGAATACTACTCAGCCACAAAAAGGAAGGAAATAATGGCATTTGCAGAAACCTGGATGAAATTAGAGACTGTTATTCTAGGTGAAGTAACTCAGGAATGGAAAACCAAATATTGTATGTTCTCACTTTTATGTGGGAGCTAAGCTATGAGGATGCAAAGGCGTAAGAATGATACTTTGGACTTTGGGGACATGGGGGAAAGGGTGAGGGGTGGTGAAGGATAAAAGACTACACATTGGGTACAGTGTACACTGCTCAGGTGATGGATGCACCAAAATCTCAGAAATCACCACTAAAGAACTTATTCATGTAACCAAATACCACTTGTTTCTCAACAACCTATTGAAATAAAAAAATAAAAAATAAAAAAGATTTTCCATCATGTAACTCTATTCTTTATTCAGTCAATTCCGTATTAATGCATGTTTAGTCCTTTCCAATGTTTTTTCTTATAAAGAATAATGATATTGGTATCTTAAACCCTTAATATTCCCCCACTTCTTTCATTATTTTCTTAGGATATATTTCTCAAAATGAAATATTTTGTATGAACATTTAAAAAGCATGTTTAAAATTTTGATATATTATTCTATCAAAAAGTTAGATCAGCTTACACTCTTGCTAACAAACTATGCTTAATGACAAATTTCCATAGCCTTGAAAACTGAAGATCATCAGTATTTTTATTATTTTCAAGAGAGAATGGGTAGAAGTAATGTCTTAGTTTAACCTATAAGTTCTTGGATTATTGTCTGCTGATAAGCACCTTTTTCTGCATTTGTAGGCATTTTAAATTTCTTCTCTTTTCATTTTCTTGTTCATGTTGGTGAAGAAAGTTTTAATCTGATTAATAATTCCATTACAAGGTTGTGTTTTAATATCTTCTTCTGGTGAAATTAATGTCAAATTGGTGGGCAGAGGTCTCTACCCCCCAATTATATATAAAATTAATGCTTCCAATTACTGTTTTCGATTAGAGTACTTTTCTGATTTTTATCTTCTGTGTAACTCAAGGCTTTATAGTATTTCCATTTTTTAAAGAGTGTGAGTGTAGCATGAAGCTCACTCAGACAGAAATAAGCTTGTTAACATGGACTTCGGTGGGGGATGGAGGGTGGTGCTGCTAACCTAGTTGGGCACTCTGTGGGTACCCACTCATTGATTTTCAAAGTCAGGCAGTCCAAGTCGATCTGATATAATTTTGGGGGATGTTTATAAAAACTACAAAGAAGTTTGTTAGTGAGACAGCTTACTCTTTCACCGTATCATTAACAATAAATATATACATCTGGTCAATTTTAATTTTCCTCACTGAGGAGTTTCTGAAAGACTTCACTTGCAATGATGTCTGGAATGCCCATTCCTGGTCTGTTTGCAGTGACCGGGTTTCTGGGGACCTTCTCTGTATGTCTCAGCAGCATGTCCTTACACTAAGCCCACCGTTTGCCATTGACACCAATTTTGTGCTGTTTTCCTCAGGTTTCAGTTCAGCATAATCAGAATAAAGTTCAGGTTTTTTCCTTCCCTCTGGTATGTTTTGCACAATGCAGTGAGGGAACTGAATCCATAAGGTGCAAGCCCAAGACAGCTCTCCTTGCCCATGGTCCACCCTAACCCAGCCTTGGGGTATTTTTTTCCTTGCTTGCGGATGACTACACTCTAAGTAGGCCCAATATCTTTCCAAATCATTCTTAGATGGCAAAAGGTCCTTTAAGTCGGAGTAACCAAAACACAGCCACACCTCAACATGTCCCATCTAACTATGGTGTATCTGGCTATATTTGACAATCCGACAGGATTGTTCATATTTCCTCCCTCTATACGACCACATTATCTTCAGTAATAATCATAAAATGAGGCAAATCATAATAATGGCCAAAGAAGAAATATAGACAGTTAAATTTTTCTTTTATTAAACTTCTCTGTATAGTAATGAAGGTAAACAAAAAATAAAAATAAAAATATCATACAGAAAGGAGAAAAGTAATGAACTATTGCTTTGTACATATACTAGGATTTTTTAAAGGAAAAATTACACTGCAATCTGCATTCTTTTACAATTTAAACACAAGAAAAACTCCAGGTTGTCTCATAGAATGACAGAATTGAAGTGACACTCTGTTCTTTGTCTTTACAGTAACCATGCTATCATTGCTTATTTCAAATCTTTTGATTAAATGCAGAAATATGTAGTACCACAGGAGCTGGAGATAGTAAACTGTGCCT